>NC_068359.1:10662475-10792211 GCF_020536995.1 Dreissena polymorpha | reverse complement strand
CCATCAATACTGCAATTATAGAAATTTCAAAAATCATGTCATATAAATATTATCCTGAACATGGTGCATTACGTACCAATTTTTTGTGTTGTATATAGCTCGCAAAATTAAGTTTACACTGACCTTTTTACATGATTGTAAATACCGTTACGATAATGGCAACGTCTTTGCAACGACGATAAAATATACGTCATTTAATGCGTGAAAGGTTTCTCCAAACAAAACTAAATACGCTTTGGTCGCAATTTAAGTATGAAATGTATGTTAAATATTTTATGAATATTTGGTTAATAATGCGTATCACTATGGTGCATTGACAAATTATTAAGAAAAGAACACTTCATACCAGTTCATATGCCCGACAATCGAAATGGAGATAGTATTTCAAGAACACTTAGAAACAAATTGTTTTGGCTAACAAGGGTATTGCTTTGCTACGCTTTTCCTCCCCCTTTTTAAACAAGATTGTATTTATTTATTTTGTATTTAATATTACTTTGTATAGAAACATTGGAAAACGACTGATATTAGTTAGTTATTTTCTGAATAATTATTTAAAAAAAACGCATGCAAACACAGTTTTGTCTGAGAGGACAAGGGGGAACTATCTATGAATTTCACCTACAACTTGCATTAAAGCCACACACCTTGAAATGAAATATATGTAATCAATACATATATATGCAATTTGAAAGTGTGCAAAGTTGTCACTAAATCGATAGCCTACCGGTAGTTAGCAAGTAATTTAATCATTTTTTTTTAATTTTTAAAACCGAAGTAAGATGTTCTATACGTTTACGTCCATTACGACAAACGCGATTATTTTCCAAGTTTTTTAAAGCGCAAAAAAAGACGGATTCTACCTTGTAACACAAGATATATTTTTATTGGCATAGATAAAATTAAATCTATAGGCTAGTTAGCAAGTAATTTATTATTTTTTAACCGGTACCGCTTTTAAAACCGAAAGTAGGATTTCTAGACGTATACGTCCATTTTCAACAAACACGATTATATTTAAGTTTTAAAGCGCAAAAAGACGGAGTTCTACCTTGTAACAACCAGATATATTCTAATTGGCATAGATACAATATGTTTCTTATTTGTACTTAAATTTATTTTCATTTCAAGGTGTGTTACTTTAATGGAATCTGCTATCGAACTGGTTCCATGTCAATACTGAATATATTTCACAGGTTCTGGAGCGACCAGAGTTTGTTGAAATGATTCGAGAGATGACAGTTGTAAAAAACACGACGTCAAATGCTTGAGGAAACTGACGTCTGCTGAAGACAAAAGGACCCCTAGCTAAAGTCAGCGGAACTGTCGCCATTTGCATGATGGCGGGAATCTTCTTGACTGTATTCTTGAACGATTTTTTCGCGGATTCTGAGAATATTTTTTTATTGAAATTTCTTGTATTACTGTAAGAAAACAGACACATCTTATTACCAACTAGAATGCTTCTTTTTCTGAGTACATGACAGGTAGATATTTAAATAATATGATTAATTAATGGTAAATAGTTTTCACAATGTTATAGCAATGTATAACTTGCTATGCAGAGTGTTTCGAATATATGTACATGTAAAGTGCATGCCTTGTTAACACTGTGGTGTCTTAAACACTGATTTCCCTGGAGTCACATTGTGAACTTAACTTTAATATCCGAAATGCGCTCTTTGAATGTTCATGTTGGCGATATTGACACAGTTCCACATGTAATCCTGAAAAGCACTGTAGATTAACCATTTGTTGTCTGAAAAATGTAATATGGATGTTATTGCTTTTTGTGAAACATTTTTGAACGAAAATGTGTCTGATGTTAATTTAAATATTCCGAATTTTACATACATTCGTAAAGACAGAAGTCAGAAAAAGGGTGGCGGAAACTTGCTTTATATAGGTAACCATGTACCATTTAAACATAGGCCAGACTTAGAGCCTGATGAAATTGAATCTTATGTTTTGAAATATGCTTTAAAAACACACCATCTTTTCTGTTAAATGTTATCTATCGTCCACCTAATGAGACGCAAAATTGGAAAGAACAATTTGATGCATTACTTAATAAGTTTGAGGGTTTAAACATTGAGTATCACATATTAGGTGATTTCAATTTTAAATACATTGCTGACAGCAAGTCCTATGAATGCAAAATGTGGTCAAAACTGTATTTAAGCAAGGTCTCGTCCAACTAATAAACACACCAACCAGTGTCACAGATAAATCGTCTTCAATAATTGATCATATATATACTTATCGAATAGACAGAGTACGTACTACTTATGTCAAACAAATATCTATAAGCGACCACTATCCGGTATGCATGACAAGGAAAATTAACTATAAAATCTCAAAACAAGGCACTCACTCGAATATTAGATATAGATGCTTTAAAAAGTTTGTGATATCTGATTTCCAATTTGATCTATCGGTTTCGCAACTAAATTTAATTGAAACTGTTCACGACCCAAATATGTCCCTTCAATCGTTATATAGAATTTTGAATAGCGTTTTAGAAAAGTACGCCCCGTACAAGCAAAAGAGAATAAAAAGCACACATATGCCAAAATGGATAAACAGAAAAGTTATTAAAAGTATGCGAGATAGAGATCACTTCCGCAAAATTAAAGACTGGGACAATTATAAACTGTTACGAAATACAACTACTTCATTAATTCTGAAAAGCAATAAAAAATATTACAACAATGCTGTTAAAAATGGTACTTAAAATGGAACACCATCCAAAGAATTGTTTTAACAGCTTAATTGGCTCTCGTTTAATAAAATATGTAAATACCACACGGCAATCTTCATATATAAATATGTCAACAATAAGACTCCAGAATATTTAAATGATATTATAGCGTTTTCTCGAAATCACAAATATAACTAAAGATCTGCCACTGTAGAACACAGAGCTTAATGCATGTACGTAAAGTGTCGCGTCCCTGTAGAACACAGGGCTTAATGCATGTACGTAAAGTGTCGCGTCCCTGTAGAACACAGAGCTTAATGCATGTACGTAAAGTGTCGCGTCCCAGATTAGCATGTGCAGTCTTCTTAGGCTCATCACTGACGAAACTTTCCGGTTACACTGTATTTTAATTAAGAAGAGACTTCTCTTTAACGACAGAATCCATTAACAGCGGAAAAGGTCGTCCCTGATAGGCCTTTGCAGACTTCACAGGATACTCTGGGAGGATTTCTTAAGCCCCGCTTTGCAGACTGCACAGGATACTCTTGGAGGATTTCTTAAGCCCCGCTTTGCAGACTTCACAGGATACTCTGGGAGGATTTCTTAAGCCCCGCTTTGCAGACTGCACAGGATACTCTGGGAGGATGCTTTAAGCCCCGCTTTGCAGACTGCACAGGATACTCTGGGAGGATTTCTTAAGCCCCGCTTTGCAGACTGCACAGGATACTCTGGGAGGATGCTTTAAGCCCCGCTTTGCAGACTGCACAGGATACTCTGGGAGGATGCTTTAAGCCCCGCTTTGCTGACTGCACAGGATACTCTGGGAGGATTTCTTAAGCCCCGCTTTGCAGACTGCACAGGATACTCTGGGAGGATGCTTTAAGCCCCGCTTTGCAGACTGCACAGGATACTCTGGGAGGATTTCTTAAGCCCCGCTTTGCAGACTGCACAGGATACTCTGGGAGGATTTCTTAAGCCCCGCTTTGCAGACTGCACAGGATACTCTGGGAGGATTCCTTAAGCCCCGCTTTGCAGACTGCACAGGATACTCTGGGAGGATTCCTTAAGCCCCGCTTTGCAGACTGCACATGATACTCTGGGAGGATTCCTTAAGCCCCGCTTTGCAGACTGCACAGGATACGCTGGGAGGATTCCTTAAGCCCCGCTTTGCAGACTGCACAGGATACTCTGGGAGGATTTCTTAAGCCCCGCTTTGCAGACTGCACAAGATACTCTGGGAGGATTCCTTAAGCCCCGCTTTGCAGACTGCACAGGAAACTCTGGGAGGATTTCTTAAGTCCCGCTTTGCTGACTGCACAGGATACTCTGGGCGGATTTCTTAAGCCCCGCTTTGCAGACTGCTCAGGATAATCTGGGAGGATTTCTTAAGTCCCGCTTTGCAGACTGCACAGGATACTCTGGGGGGATTTCTTAAGCCCCGCTTTGCAGACTGCACAGGATACTCTGGGAGGACTTCTTAAGCCCCGCTTTGCAGACTGCACAGGATACTCTGGGAGGATTTCTTAAGCCCCGCTTTGCAGACTGCACAGGAAACTCTGGGAGGATTCCTTAAGACCCGCTTTGCAGACTGCACAGGATACTCTGGGAGGATTTCTTAAGCCCCGTTTTGCAGACTGCACAGGATACTCTGGGAGGATTCCTTAAGACCCGCTTTGCAGACTGCACAGGATACTCTGGGAGGATTTCTTAAGCCCCGCTTTGCAGACTGCACAGGATACTCTGGGATGATTTCATAAGCCCCGCTTTGCAGACTGCTCAGGATAGGCTGGGAGGATTCCTTAAGCCCCGCTTTGCAGACTGCTCAGGATACTCTGGGAGGATTCCTTAAGCCCCGCTTTGCTGACTGCACAGGATACTCTGGGAGGATTTCATAAGCCCCGCTTTGCAGACTACACAGGATACGCTGGGAGGATTTCTTAAGACCCGCTTTGCAGACTGCACAGGATACTCTGGGAGGATTCCTTAAGCCCCGCTTTGCAGACTGCACATGATACTCTGGGAGGATTCCTTAAGCCCCGCTTTGCAGACTGCACAGGATACTCTGGGAGGATTCCTTAAGCCCCGCTTTGCAGACTGCACATGATACTCTGGGAGGATTCCTTAAGCCCCGCTTTGCAGACTGCACAGGATACTCTGGGAGGATTCCTTAAGCCCCGCTTTGCAGACTGCACATGATACTCTGGGAGGATTCCTTAAGCCCCGCTTTGCAGACTGCACAGGGATACTCTGGGAGGATTCCTTAAGCCCCGCTTTGCAGACTGCACAGGATACTCTGGGATGATTTCTTAAGCCCCGCTTTGCTGACTGCACAGGATACTCTGGAGGATTCCTTAAGCCCCGCTTGCAGACTGCACTGCACAGGATACTCTGTGAGGATTTCTTAAGCCCCGCTTTGCAGACTGCACAGGATACTCTGGGAGGATTTCTTAAGCCCCCGCTTTGCAGACTGCACAGGATACTCTGGGAGGATTTCTTAAGCCCCGCTTTGCAGACTGCACAGGATACTCTGGGAGGATTCCTTAAGCCCCGCTTTGCAGACTGCACAGGATACTCTGTGAGGATTTCTTAAGCCCCGCTTTGCAGACTGCACAGGATACGCTGGAAGGATTCCTTAAGCCCCGCTTTGCAGACTGCACAGGAAACGCTGGGAGGATTCCTTAAGCCCCGCTTTGCAGACTGCACAGGATACTCTGGGAGGATTCCTTAAGCCCCGCTTTGCAGACTGCACAGGATACGCTGGAAGGATTCCTTAAGCCCCGCTTTGCAGACTGCACAGGAAACGCTGGGAGGATTCCTTTAGCCCCGCTTTGCAGACTGCACAGGATACTCTGGGAGGATTTCTTAAGCCCCGCTTTGCAGACTGCACAGGATAGGCTGGGAGGATTCCTTAAGTCCCGCTTTGCAGACTGCACAGGAAACGCTGGGAGGATTCCTTAAGCCCCGCTTTGCAGACTGCACAGGATACTCTGGGAGGATTTCTTAAGCCCCGCTTTGCAGACTGCACAGGAAACGCTGGGAGGATTCCTTAAGCCCCGCTTTGCAGACTGCACAGGATACTCTGGGAGGATTTCTTAAGCCCCGCTTTGCAGACTGCACAGGATACTCTGGGAGGATTTCTTAAGTCCCGCTTTGCAGACTGCACAGGATACTCTGGGAGGATTCCTTAAGCCCCGCTTTGCAGACTGCACAGGATACTCTGGGAGGATTCCTTAAGCCCCGCTTTGCAGACTGCACAGGATACTCTGGGAGGATGCTTTAAGCCCCGCTTTGCAGACTGCACAGGATACTCTGGGAGGATGCTTTAAGCCCCGCTTTGCAGACAGCACATGATACTCTGGGAGGATTTCTTAAGCCCCGCTTTGCAGACTGCACATGATACTCTGGGAGGATTTCTTAAGCCCCGCTTTGCTGACTGCACAGAATACTCTAGGAGGATTTCTTAAGCCCCGCTTTGCAGAATGCTCAGGATAATCTGGGAGGATTTCTTAAGTCCCGCTTTGCAGACTGCACAGGATACTCTGGGGGGGGGGATTTCTTAAGACCCGCTTTGCTGACTGCACAGAATACTCTGGGAGGATTTCTTAAGCCCCGCTTTGCTGACTGCACAGGATACTCTGGGAGGATTTCTTAAGCCCCGCTTTGCAGACTGCACAGGATACTCTGGGAGGATTCCTTAAGCCCCGCTTTGCAGACTGCACAGGATACTCTGGGAGGATTCCTTAAGCCCCGCTTTGCAGACTGCACAGGATACTCTGGGAGGATGCTTTAAGCCCCGCTTTGCAGACTGCACAGGATACTCTGGGAGGATGCTTTAAGCCCCGCTTTGCAGACAGCACAGGATACTCTGGGAGGATTTCTTAAGCCCCGCTTTGCAGACTGCACATGATACTCTGGGAGGATTTCTTAAGCCCCGCTTTGCTGACTGCACAGAATACTCTGGGAGGATTTCTTAAGCCCCGCTTTGCAGACTGCTCAGGATAATCTGGGAGGATTTCTTAAGTCCCGCTTTGCAGACTGCACAGGATACTCTGGGGGGGGGGATTTCTTAAGACCCGCTTTGCTGACTGCACAGAATACTCTGGGAGGATTTCTTAAGCCCCGCTTTGCTGACTGCACAGGATACTCTGGGAGGATTTCTTAAGCCCCGCTTTTCAGACTGCACAGGATACTCTGGGAGGATTTCTTAAGCCCCGCTTTGCAGACTGCACAGGATACTCTGGAAGGATTTCTTAAGTCCCGCTTTGCAGACTGCACAGGATACTCTGGGAGGATTCCTTAAGCCCCGCTTTGCAGACTGCACAGGATACTCTGGGAGGACTTCTTAAGACCCGCTTTGCAGACTACACAGGATACTCTAGGAGGATTCCTTAAGCCCCGCTTTGAAGACTGCACAGGATACTCTGGGAGGATTCCTTAAGTCCCGCTTTGCAGACTGCACAGGATACTCTGTGAGGATTTCTTAAGCCCCGCTTTGCAGACTGCACAGGATACTCTGGGAGGACTTCTTAAGACCCGCTTTGAAGACTGCACAGGATACTCTGGGAGGATTCCTTAAGCCCCGCTTTGCAGACTGCACAGGATACTCTGGGAGGATTCCTTAAGCCCCGCTTTGCAGACTGCACAGGATACTCTGGGAGGATTTCTTAAGCCCCGCTTTGCAGACTGCACTGGATACTCTGGGAGGATTCCTTAAGCCCCGCTTTGAAGACTGCACAGGATACTCTGGGAGGATTTCTTAAGCCCCGCTTTGCAGACTGCACATGATACTCTGGGAGGATTCCTTAAGACCCGCTTTGCAGACTGCACAGGATACTCTGGGAGGATTTCTTAAGCCCCGCTTTGCAGACTGCACAGGATACTCTGGGAGGATTCCTTAAGCCCCGCTTTGCAGACTGCACAGGATACTCTGGGAGGATTTCTTAAGCCCCGCTTTGCAGACTGCACAGGATACTCTGGGAGGATTTCTTAAGCCCCGCTTTGCAGACTGCACAGGATACTCTGGGAGGATTCCTTAAGCCCCGCTTTGCAGACTGCACAGGATACTCTGGGAGGATTCCTTAAGCCCCGCTTTGCAGACTGCACAGGATACTCTGTGAGGATTCCTTAAGCCCCGCTTTGCAGACTGCACAGGATACTCTGGGAGGATTCCTTAAGCCCCGCTTTGCAGACTGCACAGGATACGCTGGGAGGATTCCTTAAGCCCCGCTTTGCAGACTGCACAGGATACTCTGGGAGGATTCCTTAAGCCCCGCTTTGCAGACTGCACAGGATACTCTGGGAGGATTCCTTAAGCCCCGCTTTGCAGACTGCACAGGATACTCTGGGAGGATTTCTTAAGCCCCGCTTTGCAGACTGCACAGGATACTCTGGGAGGATTCCTTAAGCCCCGCTTTGCAGACTGCACAGGATACTCTGGGAGGATGCTTTAAGCCCCGCTTTGCAGACTGCACAGGATACTCTGGGAGGATTCCTTAAGCCCCGCTTTGCAGACTGCACAGGATACTCTGGGAGGATGCTTTAAGCCCCGCTTTGCAGACAGCACAGGATACTCTGGGAGGATTTCTTAAGCCCCGCTTTGCAGACTGCACATGATACTCTGGGAGGATTTCTTAAGCCCCGCTTTGCTGACTGCACAGAATACTCTGGGAGGATTTCTTAAGCCCCGCTTTGCAGACTGCTCAGGATAATCTGGGAGGATTTCTTAAGTCCCGCTTTGCAGACTGCACAGGATACTCTGGGGGGGGGGGGGATTTCTTAAGACCCGCTTTGCTGACTGCACAGAATACTCTGGGAGGATTTCTTAAGCCCCGCTTTGCTGACTGCACAGGATACTCTGGGAGGATTTCTTAAGCCCCGCTTTTCAGACTGCACAGGATACTCTGGGAGGATTTCTTAAGCCCCGCTTTGCAGACTGCACAGGATACTCTGGAAGGATTTCTTAAGTCCCGCTTTGCAGACTGCACAGGATACTCTGGGAGGATTCCTTAAGCCCCGCTTTGCAGACTGCACAGGATACTCTGGGAGGACTTCTTAAGACCCGCTTTGCAGACTACACAGGATACTCTAGGAGGATTCCTTAAGCCCCGCTTTGAAGACTGCACACGATACTCTGGGAGGATTCCTTAAGTCCCGCTTTGCAGACTGCACAGGATACTCTGGGAGGATTCCTTAAGCCCCGCTTTGCAGACTGCACAGGATACTCTGGGAGGATTTCTTAAGCCCCGCTTTGCAGACTGCACTGGATACTCTGGGAGGATTCCTTAAGCCCCGCTTTGAAGACTGCACAGGATACTCTGGGAGGATGCTTTAAGCCCCGCTTTGAAGACTGCACAGGATACTCTGGGAGGATTTCTTAAGCCCCGCTTTGCAGACTGCACAGGATACTCTGGGAGGATTCCTTAAGCCCCGCTTTGCAGACTGCACAGGATACTCTGTGAGGATTTCTTAAGTCCCGCTTTGCAGACTGCACAGGATACTCTGGGAGGATTCCTTAAGCCCCGCTTTGCAGACTGCACAGGATACTCTGGGAGGATTCCTTAAGCCCCGCTTTGCAGACTGCACAGAATACTCTGGAAGGATTCCTTAAGTCCCGCTTTGCAGACTGCACAGGATACTCTGGGAGGATTTCTTAAGTCCCGCTTTGCAGACTGCACAGGATACTCTGGGAGGATTTCTTAAGCCCCGCTTTGCAGACTGCACAGGATACTCTGGGAGGATTCCTTAAGCCCCGCTTTGCAGACTGCACAGGATACTCTGGGAGGATTTCTTAAGCCCCGCTTTGCAGACTGCACAGGATACTCTGGGAGGATTTCTTAAGCCCCGCTTTGCAGACTGCACAGGATACTCTGGGAGGATTCCTTAAGCCCCGCTTTGCAGACTGCACAGGATACTCTGGGAGGATTCCTTAAGCCCCGCTTTGCAGACTGCACAGGATACTCTGTGAGGATTCCTTAAGCCCCGCTTTGCAGACTGCACAGGATACTCTGGGAGGATTCCTTAAGCCCCGCTTTGCAGACTGCACAGGATACGCTGGGAGGATTCCTTAAGCCCCGCTTTGCAGACTGCACAGGATACTCTGGGAGGATTCCTTAAGCCCCGCTTTGCAGACTGCACAGGATACTCTGGGAGGATTCCTTAAGCCCCGCTTTGCAGACTGCACAGGATACTCTGGGAGGATTTCTTAAGCCCCGCTTTGCAGACTGCACAGGATACTCTGGGAGGATTCCTTAAGCCCCGCTTTGCAGACTGCACAGGATAATCTGGGAGGATGCTTTAAGCCCCGCTTTGCAGACTGCACAGGATACTCTGGGAGGATTCCTTAAGCCCCGCTTTGCAGACTGCACAGGATACTCTGGGAGGATGCTTTAAGCCCCGCTTTGCAGACTGCACAGGATACTCTGCGAGGATGCTTTAAGCCCCGTTTTCCCAGAGCAAGGCTCATATATTTTGATGTCGATATTTATCGGAAATTATGTGGAGAGTTGGTGTTTAATTACTACGATTTTATCAATTCTCAACAACCTTTCCAAAATAATATAATATATTCTTCAAATTAGCATGTGTTAACTTTTCCTTTTCTAGACCGAAGTATGAACAAATTCCTTTGCAAACTAGCAAGCTTACTTATAAAATATTCCCCATAAGTCAGTTGTTTGTATATGGATTTCCTGTTACACAACACTAAGCTTTTGTGATTGGTTATTTACAAATTATAAGCAAACTCTACCGTGTGAAAACTGTACCATGTCATATAAACTGACATAACTGAAAAAGTTCATATTAAAAATAAAAAATGTATAAAATTTTAACAATTTTATTTTGTCTTTATTAGATTACCGGCATTAGTTCAAGGTGAATTTTTCATCAAAACTTAATTAAAAGACAGAAACTTTTCTAGAAACATGATAAAACATTTATTCTGTGTAATCTTGCTGCACCGACGGATCAGTTGCATTGGGCAAACATGGCTAAAGATATGCATATCACTTCACTAGGAAAGTTGTATTGCTCATCGAAGAATAATTTGGTGTGCGCTTGTATTGCAATTGCATGAAAATAGATATTATTGTTGATAACACAATTTCTTTTTTGATAACTTGGATCATACCTTTGCTTTTTTAACTGAAAATCACAGCGATTGCAATGAATATATTTAACACTCGGTGGTTGTTGTATTTCATCTGGATTAGCAGTCATCAGTCAGTGATGCAGTGCTTAGGTAAGAACATTTACACAAAATTAGCATTGAAGAGACTGTTTAACCCTGCAAAGAGATTTTACTGGTTCCAAGCAAAGCTTAAAAACGCATTTCCAACATTACACACCATGTGATGATGATAAAATAAAAAAGATATTTATTGTATACGGTTTTATTAAGATATTTCATTTGTCTTACTTGACTTTATTAAAAATAAAAACTAACCATTTATGTAGAAATGTGAACAGATTTTCATTAAATCTGTAAAACAAGTTACAACAACCCTTCTAGATCTGTAAGGATTTTGAAATGTGATATATGATGCGGGCTTTGGTCACCGGTGGGCCGGGCAGTGGTTACCGCTTGTCCGGGGAGTGATTAACGCTGGTGCGGATAATGGTTCCTGCTGAGGCGGGAAGTGATTACCGCTTAGACGGGCAGTGGTTAAAGCTGGGGCGGGCTGTGGTTACAGCTGGGGTGGGCAGTGGTTACAGCTGGGGTAGGCAGTGGTTACCGCTGGGCAGGGTAGAGGTAACCGCTCAGACGGACTGTGGTTACCACATGGGCAGGCAGTGGTTACCGCTGGGACGGGCAGTGGTAACAGCTGGTCCGGGGATTGGTTAACGCTGTTCTCTGGACATAGTTATCGCTGGGGCGGATGTCTGTATGTTCTAAAAAAGGAATACATAACATTTTTGCATTAAATAGGCAATGCATATATTTGCTCTGGTGAAATCATCCCCCAAAACACTCAACCCAACAGTTCTAAACCAACTGTGCACGTTTTGTTAAGATTGGATTAAAGTGAAGTCTCTAATGGTCTCCTAGTGTGGACGTTTTTGGAAACACAACGCTGCGGGTTAGGTCTAGTAATGCTCATGTAAGCTTAATTATTTATTTTATGATTTTATGTTTACAGAATTTGACAAGTGGTTCTCGATTCCTGAGTTGCTCGGATACCAGTACACTGTAACGAATGAAAATGCGACGTATAAAGAATGCAAGAAGAACTGCTTTGATAAATACAACGGATCTCTTGCTAAGCAACTAGCCGGTTTTGTGCCAAATTTCAAAACCGCTTTCGAGATGTTCGATCTGATGAAACATGAAATATATTTTGCATGGACAGAAGCTAACCAAACATGTGCACAAATAGTTGTAACACATACTGAGGTATTTTTATTCCCAACTGAAAACTGCTCGAGTCCGGCACACTGCCTCTGTGAACAATTGTTTCCAAATACAGGTAAGAGGATTGACAAAATGACCCTACAACATGCTTTTGTAGCAAAACTTTGGCATCCGTTTAAAAGAAATCAAGGCTAATACTTAATTTTCTATTTTAAACCTACGTTCTCAATATAATTTCAATATGAGAAGCCTTAATTCATGTTGACTAAAAACCGTAATTTTAGGGCAAGTTAAAAAAACGCCATCTTATCAGATGAAATTATGTTGTTTGTAATGGTTAGCCAAGTTCAGAATCATAATACATTATTATATCAGTCTCTGTATTTGACTCAACATGTTATCTTATTATCAAATTCAAAATGTAGAAGATCGGTGTAGATAGGGTGAAAAACGAAGTTTTTCCCCCGAATAATGTTCATTTTTTATTTTATTTTTGGCAAACAAGGGGCAAAAGCTCTTAAAAGTGTAGCACAATTTGGCCCCCTTGATACAGATGGGATTAAAATGAAGTCTTTATCGCGATAATAGTCCCTCAATAAGGACGGTTACAGTATTCCAACTGTTAGGTCACTTGGTGCTCAGGTAAGCTAAAATATGATTGAAGTATGATTGAATATTTTCAGAGTTTGAAAAGTGGTTCTCGGTACTCAAGTTCCAAGAATACCAGTTCATTGTAACCAAAGCAAATAGGACATATGAAGAGTGCAAAAAGACATGCATCAGTAAATACAACGGATCTCTTGTTGTGCAACGTTCCGAGTTTTTACAAAACTTGAAAACCGTTCTGTTGGCAACTCGCATGCATTTTTTCGCGTGGACAGAAGCTGAAGAAACATGTGGAATGATTATCGCAATACCAACTAACGTATGGGCGTATAGGAATGCTAGCTGCTCCTCACCGGCACACTGCCTTTGCGAACAATTAATCACAACCACAGGTAACTCGATTGACAGATATACCCGAGGTAACTTGATTGACAGATATACCCCACAATATGCTTTTGTCACGCAACTATGGCATCCAATTAACACCATATGACTTAATACTTGCAATGAATTTCAACTGCTCGCTTTCGTTAAACTGCCTCTGTGAACAATTGATCTCAACATCAGGTAACTCAGGTAACACGATTGACAAGTTTACTACACAATACGGTTAAGTCACACATCTTTGGCATCCATTTGCAAAATATATCAAAGATTATTATTTATTTTATTATTTTTCTATGTTCCTGATATTATTTACATATGTGAACCCTTAATTGATATAATATTGTCCGAAAACCATAATTTAAGGGCAAGTTGAAAAATTAACCATAACTTTTATTAGATGAAATTATGTGGTTTGTAATGGTCGAACATGTTCAGAGTGCATAAAACATGAGTAATTTACTACATCAGTCTTTTCTGAGGTAGTTTGACAGTGGATTTTACTATTTTTTCACTTTGATAGTATAATGCACATTTTTTGTTCATGACTTTACATAATGACCTACTAGTACTTAACGTTTTCAATCAAAATATTTTTGTAGTTACGGTATATGTAAACTTAAACTTAAAAATTAATAAGTTCCAAAAATGGTTCATAATTCGTATAAAATACTAAAAACAGTTTTCAACATTTTCCAGTCACCCTGTAGTGCGACTCAGAAGACCCCAAGAGGTTTAATTGAATAGCAGAGATAGAAGATGTTGAATGCTAACATTAACCTCAAGTACAAAAGGGGGATAATTCTGATATATTTGAGGGTCAGAGAAATGGGCCTTCTTTAGCGGCATCACATAAGATACATACACATTGAATACATATATATATATAATTTTAATTATATAAAAGTATAAAATATAATGTTTTCCCAGCCGTTCAAAAGAACTACTTTCTATTCAATAGTGCATAGTACTACAATTTAATCTGGCGGTTTGTATTTGATCAAATAAAATATAAAAAAAATAAAGGAATATATTAAACAGAAACATTTCTCAAACTACTACGACTATTTAAACTGTTTCGTCGACCCTTAATACAGAGTCACTGTCAGGATCAACACTGCCCGACTTTAATCAGAGCACATGGATTCTGGACAATCTCAACGAGTATTTCGTCAGCTACTACAAGTCCACACTCCCCGAAGCACGTGCATTCTGCAAGACGTTGAACGCGACACTCGTGGCTTTTAGAGATGTTGCTCAGTACTTGAAGCTTAGTGGCAGAATCCAACTTCATGCGGCTGAATATTGGGTCGATGGTATATATATGTGTGAAATGCATAATAAATAGTTTTCGAATTATTATTGTTTATCGGTTATTAAACACTGATTTGGAGTTCTTATGCATATCAATTAAACCGCGAAGTCGTTGGCTTGAGTTTGTTAATAGGTACGCGACAATATAACAAAGAAATGAAAATAAGAAAACAATAATCATGTTATTATTTTTATATGTCCCAAAAACTGTAAATTGCGTGAAGCTCGCAAAAACTAGCCCGAATACTAACCTTCTTACATGATGTTAATAAAATATCGATACTATGAAAGTCAATGTTTGAGTCGAGCTAATATAAACAAAATAATAACTTATTTTAAGTACTATTATCGAATCGCGAAACACGTGCATGTAGGAAACTGAATACCGTTATAGGCCACACTGAAAACGCATAAATTATGTTAATACAGTTCAGAAGTGGTTAATAATGAAAAGCTATATTTAAAGCATCAAAATAAACATTAAACATTACAATAATTGAGCTGAAAGTATTATGTTTTTACCCCAGATTGTTGGTACATATTTCAGACGCAATGCCTGTTGACAACTCTACGTGTCTGAAGCTGAACGCGGCTGAAGGTAGTCTTCAGTCACGTGACTGCAGTGAACTGGCCTACAGTATCTGTAACAGATTTGCATTCCAAAACAACATTTCGCAGGTACACGAATGCTTCAAAACTATAAAGTTTGTAACATTTGTGACAACTATAACTCAGTCCTATTTTTATGTCGTATGTACACATGTAACTCGCCAACATTATGCTTACACTAAATATGTTTCTGTATTGACATCGGGTGCAATAGACAAAGAATTATCCAGTTAATCGTTTCTTCAACTTCAACTTCAATGAGATACTCTTTAACGCCTCGAGGACATCTACTAAAGAGGACTAAAACTGTGCAAATGTAGAGTACGGAGTGCTTCTTAAATTTGCAAATAAAATAGCGTGTCACACACACACACAAAACAAATACGAATATTTGTCAAAATTTAATTGTGATTTGATGCTTATTAAGTTTATTAGGTCAATATTTTTAAGATATAATACACATAACGAATTGACAAACATATCAAAAAGAACAATGAATGCAAGTTCAAATGTCTGACAATCTAAATTTAGATTATTTTTTAATTAAGATAAAAGGAAAATGTTATTGGCTAATACTAGTAATGGGCTTGCTTTGCTGTGCTTTCTCCGCCCTGTTTAAAAAACAACAACAATGATTTACTTTCCTTACTTTACTTAAGTTGTTTTCTTATTATAACTAATAACAGAACAAAAATCTAATAATAATTACTACTTAGTTTTTCCCCATAATTTGATATCAATCCCAATGAAAACATTCTGGTATGACAAGGAAACAAGGTTCATATCTGTGAATTTCACTAAAAGATTTCGTTAAGAGAATCCGATATACACATTGTTTCATATCAAGATTGATTTTACTTCACAGGTTCTGGAGCGACCCGAGTTTGTTGAGATGATTCGAGAGATGACAGTAGTGAAAAACACGACGTCAATGACTGTGAGGAAACTTAAGTCTGCTGAAGACAAGAGGACCGTTGCTAAGGTCAGCGGAACTGTCGCCATTTGCATGATGGCGGGAACATTTTTGATTATCTTCTTGAGCGATTTCTCGAGGATTCTGAGAACAGTTTTTAATTAGACATATAAACAGACACTAATTATTTCAGAACAGAAAGCTTCATCTTCTGAGTGCATGACTTGTAGATATTTTATAATATAAATCAAAGATTAGTAAATAAATAAATTGTTGCCACAATGTTTTTTCCATGTATAACTTGCTATGCAAAGTATTTTTCTGTATCTGTATCTGTTCATATACGTAGAAGGACCACTTCTAGTATATTTCTACGGGGGAGTAGGCTTCTAGACGTGATCCGGGAGGGCTTGTCTGTTTGCGCACCACACTATCGTCCAGATGGTCAACACAAGTGTTTCCACGAAAAAAAGAGTTTTTGTACTGGTTTGTTTGAGCACTAGGAATTTTGAATGCATGATAGTTATTTGTAATATGTCGGTCTAAAACGTTCGACGATGTATTGTCGGAGTAAGTGTTTACTTTGACAGTTCTTCGTTGAGGTTTAAATGTCAGGTATTCATCTGGGTCCACTGCCAGCACCATATCCCCTGCGATATTGTAGAGCATCACCAAACGATTATAGACGCGCCGGTCTTAGTTTTAAAGTAGGAGCATATTTGTAACACATCCTTCTTCTTTGGATTTGTAGTTATTCATTAAAAAACGTGCACCAAGACGTTGAAATTTTTCGATTTTGTCAATATCCTTTTTAAGAAAGGGGTCCCATATGATTTAACCATATACAAGTTGAGATCGAACCAATGCGATAAAAGCTGTTTTACGACATTCTATGGGACAGTGTTTTAAATTCCGTCTAAGAAACCCGAGCGTTTAGTTCGCCTTTTTTGCAAATGTTTGTTATATGATTCGACCAAGTTAAGTCATTTGATATGAGTAATCCGAGGTATGGATTAGAGTCTACATGTTTCAATATTGTTTATCCAACTCGTAGAAGTACGAACTTTTACTTTTAACACTTAGAATATAACACTTTTTTTGCATTAAATTTCATACCCCAGGTTGATGCCCAAACTTCTAGTGAAGCTAAATCTTATTGTAATTTTACATGATCCGAGATGTTACGTATTTGACGGCATAATAAACAATCATCCGCAAAAAGTCTAACCTGTGATCACGGAGTGTATATTGACAGGAGTTGAAACGAGTATTTGACCCTTACTGTAGTCAATTCAAATTTATGCAAAAACTAATCATCTGATTTTATTGGTTTATACGTTATCTTGATGCTTATTAATTCCTCTTTCAAAAAAAATTATAACTTTTTGTATATTTCCGTAGTTATTAATGGATGTATAGCGAGTTAAACACGAGAAATACACATTTTATGTTTTACCCACGCGCGTTTAACCTTGTCGATACTTTGTTACGTAACCAGTAGCTATCGATTAGCGTACATCGAAGCACCGAGGTTATACATTTTGATGTAACCACTAACGTCTTTTTTGTAATTTGACTTTTATTTCTCGGCCGATTTTGACAAATGATATATCATTAGAAAGCCTACATTTCGTTGTTTTCAGATATATAAATATATATGAAGTTTTACTTCTAATTTGGGCAGCCCGGCGAGTTATAACTTTAACTTTTGCAAATATCATACCGTTTTAGAATCTATATTTACGGTAAACATGGTCTTACTTTATACAGATTTGTAACGTTTATATTAGGAGTTCAGTTTTTAAAACTACATCTTGCTTAGGAGAATAGAATTATGTATACGATAGGAAAAAAATGGGTTTAACAATGAAAGTAAATAAGGAATGATTTTGTACGAAAGTAGCTCGCGGTCATAACGCTCCGAACTGATGCTACGGTCTTGGCGATTATGCTTTTGTTTAGATACCGACCATTAAATTTCCGTTGCCAGGATTATTATATTTTTATCGAATATATTGTTCACGAAACATATCAATAAATCTTACTATTAATGAAGCTTAATAAATTAACGGTTTCAGCTCTTGTTTATAACACTGAAAGGGTGATAATTTTAAATGAGACCTCGTATATAGCGGACCCTCTTGATATTTTCGGCTTTGCACACTTGAAATAAAATGGGTGTGAAAAACATTCGTTTGTTGTTTATTATCAAAGAGGTTATTATGTATAATGATATGAAAGGTGATGTACCTTAAATTATCAATTAATTAAACTTATTTAGAGATTCTTGAAAATCACGGTCGGTGTTACGCAGATCATTTCGTATTTTGACATCAGTGCATCATGTCCAACTATTCAAAATCGGATTTTTTTCACTGGGATGATGACGACTTAGATTTAGACGAATTGTTAGGTGATTACACATGTAGCAGTGATGATTCTGAGAATGTTAAACCGTGTAAGAAAGTAAAAGTGACAAAAACAATCGAATTAGTGGGTGTCTACCAGTGTACAGAGTGCCCAAAAACTTACAAGACATTGTCTCGTTTTCGGAGTCATATGATTTCCAAGCACGGATACGAAAGAGTGAATGGTAAATATTTCATTTGTTTCATCATGCTTATTTCATCGATTGCATCTGAATCGGAGGGCATTATTGCTAGTGGTAAAGGGTAACAGATCTTGTTCAGTTTGACAACCAGCTCTTGTTTATAACACAGACAGGGTGTTAATTTTATTACGAGACAGCGTATATAGCGGACCCTCTTGATATTTTTCGGCTTTGCATACTTTAAATAAAATGGGTGTCAAAACATTCATCGTTTGTTGTTTATTTTCAAAGAGGTTATTATGTATAATTATATGAAAGGTTATTTACCTTAAATTATCAATTAATTAAAATTATTTAAAGATTCTTGAAAATCCCGGCCGAAAAATATCAAGAGGGTCCGCTATATACGCTGTCTCGTAATAAAATTAACACCCTGTCTGTGTTATAAACAAGAGCGGAAATCGTTAATTTATTAAGCTTCGTTAATAATTAGCTTTATTGATATGTTTCGTGAACAAAATATTTCAATATATTCCATACAAAATATAATAATCATGACAAAGGAAATTAAATGGCCGGTATCTAAACAAAAGCATAATCGCCAATACCGTAGCATCAGTTCTCTGCGTTAGGACCGCGCGATACTTTCGTACAAAGTCATTCCTTACTTAATTTCATTTTAAAAACCTTTTTTTCTATCGTATACATAATTCTATTCTCCTAAGCAAGATGTAATTTTTAAAACTGAACTCCAAATATAAACGCTACAAATCGGTATAAAATACGAATATGTCAACCGTAAATCTAGATTCTAAAACGGTGTGATATTTGCAAAAGTTAAAGTTATAACTCGCCGGACTGCCCAAATCAGAAGAAATACATAATATATATTTATATATCTGAAAAATACGTAACGTAGGCTTTCTAATGATATATCATTTGTCAAAATCGGCCGAGAAATGAAAGTTAAATTAATTTAAAAAAAAGACGTGAGTGGGTACATCAAATTGTATAACCTCGGCGCTTCGATGTACGCTAATCGATAGCTACTGGTTACGTAACAAAGTATCGACAAGCTATTTGCCGATACGGCCCCGTTTCATATCCGTCTCACCTAGAGTCCGTGCTGTGATTTTACACTAATTGGCAAGACGTTGATATGACATAAAACATTAACGGACCGAGTACAGTCCCCTGGGGGACGCCTGAATCAACGTGTATGCTTCTAGAGAGTTCACCTTCAACTACAACTTTCATAGATCTGTCTTTAAGGATGACAACCAGGACAGTAAGTGAGCTTTAACTCCGTAGTGTGACATTTTTTGTAATAGACGATCATGAGGTACAGTATCGAACGCCTTACTAAAATCCAAAAATTGCAATACGTTTCTTTTCATGAGATGTCAGTAAACCATGCATACAGTAGTTATTAATAATTGTGTCTCTGTAGAATTGCCGGATCTGAATCCATGATTAAATTTGTCAATACACTATATTTATCAAAATGTTAAAAAAAAATCTTGCTCGTTACTGATGTAAGGCTTACTGGTCGGTAGCTCTCAGCTGAATGCTTGTCTCCATTCTTAAATACAGGCCCACATTCGCGTCCCTCCAATCTTAAGGTAGTTTACCGGTGTTTAACGAATACTGAAACATTTCACTCAAGCCCGTCGACAGTTCATTGCACAAGTTTTTAAAACAAAGTTCGGGATGCTATCAGGTCCACAAGCTTTAAACACATATATATTTAAAAGTTGTTTAAATACACCTTTTGAGTTAATTTGAAGATGGGGTATCGTCGGAAAAGGTTGAGAATTTAAGTGTTCTTGTACCGAAGTACCATTGTCTATTGTAAACAACAGAACGGCGGTTTTTACATGTCTAGTCCATGCCTTTGTAGTCTAGTGGTTTCGAAAACATTTATGGCAAAGGCAGAGTCACGCTGTGATGATGTATAATTAATTTACTCTTTGAAATGTATTGATTAATGCGTTAAATTATATGGAGTCACGCTGTGAACTTAATCTTCAATAAGCCCGATGCGTTTTTCAGACGTTCCAGGTAAATGTTGTCGCTGTAAGAACTTCATTCAACTTATTGTAAGTACTGTTTGCGTTAAGCAGGATCCTGATTTTAGTTATTACTTATTCTTCCATAGCAACCATAACTTTAGTCTCATGAAAACCCTGAAGTAGAATGCATATTCTTCAGAAGGGTGTCTTTCCAAACACTGACGTTCATTATAGTTGTCTTGTATAATCACAGAACACAATTTTTGTTTTCAGACTAATACATGATATTCTAACAATCTAACAGGCTTTGTATGGAACAATTTGTGTAAGAACTAAAATAACTAGAAGTTATGAACATAATTTATTTTAAAAACATCAACACAATAAAACATAAAGAGTATAAAATACACCATTTTTCATTAATTAAGTAAAGAAAATGAAGAAATAAGAATATGACAGATAAACCTCATGGTTTTACAGCTATCGAATCACAGTTGAGTTTGAGGTAATAAATATACAAGAGGGCCAAGATGGCCCTAGTTCGCTTACCTGAGATGAGTCGGTTCATTCAATCTTTACCGAACGTCAAACTTGACCTAGATATTGTCCAGACAAACATCCTGGTCAAGTTTCATCATTATTGAACCAAAACTCTTGCATATGGAGTGTTTTTGTTGTTGTAAGATTTGACCTGGTGACCTATATTTTGAGTTTACCCCCCCTTACCAAACATCAAACTTTGCTTACAAAAATAAATATTATGACCAAGATTCATAAAATCTGAAACAAAATTGTGACCTCTAGTGTTTACAAGGATTTTGTATAATATAATGAAAATTTGGACAATCTAAGGGCAATAATTATGGCATTAATTATGTGATATATATAAAACCAATCTTTGTACCAAGTTTCATAATGATTGGGCAAAAAATATGATTTCTAGAGTGTTCACAAGCTTTTTTTTACTATATAAATATTAGAAAACTGCCCCCCCCCCCCCCGGCAGACATGTTATTCAACTGACCGGAACCATTTTCGAGCTCTTTCATAAGACTCTCATATCAAGGAAACAAATGTTCTGACCAAATTTCATGTAAATCGGGCCAAAAATGTGACTTCTAGAGTGTTCACATGTTTTCACTATATACATATAGAGAAAAATGCCCCGTTCACTGGCTGCCATGTTTTTTTACCGATCTCGACCATTTTCGAACTCGTCCGAGATATCAATAAAACCAATGTTTTGACCAACTTTCATGATGATTGGGCAAAAATTGTGACTTCTAGAGTGTTTACAAGGTTTCTCTATAGCCAAATAAGGAAAACTGCCCCACCCACTGGCAGCCATGCTTTTCAACGGACCGGAACCACTTTTGAACTCGACCAACATATCATTAAGGCAAACATTTTGACAAAGTTACATGAAGATTGGGCATGAAATGTGACTTCTACAGTGTTTACAAGGTTTTTCTTTTTCTGACCTAGTGACCTAGTTTTTGACCCAGCATGACCCAGTTTCGAACTTGATCGAGATATCATTGGGACAAATCTTCTGACCAAGTTTCATGTAGATCGGACATGAAATGTGGCCTCTAGAGTGTTTACAAACCAAATGTGGACGACGGACTGACGGACAGACGGAAGACGGACAAAGACCGGTCACAAAAGCTCACCTCAGCAATCAGGTGAGCTAAAAAGTTCTGGGTTTGTCACTGATTTATTATAAACCTAGAATGAATATGTTAAAGTTCTTTGTAACATAAAATGTCATGTATAATAAGCCATTTGGCCCAAATAATTTATGTTTATTTTTGTCTTGTATTTAATAGAATCTTTGTTTCAAAATATTACTAGGTAACACAGAAGTTTCTCAGGTTTGAAAGGTCATAAGAGGCTTTGACTTGTTTAGTCATATATTACTGTAAATAGATACACTGCGGCACTCGCAAATATTTAGATACATTCTGGGTTACTACTCCAAATATGAATGGTATTTAATATAATAAGGCTCAGTAGATATTGCTTGTGTTTTAAACATTTTGCAACATATCGGTATTAAACCAGAATAAAACTGGGGTTTCATTACAAAGGGACAAAACTACACAGGCATACTGGTGAACCCAACAAAGTATTAAGCTAGTTTTTTTTAAGCGACTTGTTTACAGCTATGTGTATCATATATTGGTAAGTTTGAAAAAGCAATTTAAAGTTTATATCACAAAACTGGTGTTTAAAATCCTTATCGATACACTGCGGCACTCGCAAATATTAAGATACATTCTGGGTTACTACTCCAAATATGAATGGTATTTAATATAATAAGGCTCAGTAGATATTGCTTGTGTTTTAAACATTTTGCAACATATCGGTATTAAACCAGAATAAAACTGGGGTTTCATTACAAAGGGACAAAACTACACAGGCATACTGGTGAACCCAACAAAGTATTAAGCTAGTTTTTTTTAAGCGACTTGTTTACAGCTATGTGTATCATATATTGGCAAATTTGAAAAAGCAATTTAAAGTTTATATCACAAAACTGGTGTTTAAAATCATTATAATAGCAAGAAAAAAATGTAAATTACAAAAATTTAAGTTCACCGGTTCTCAAACTCATGACCTCAGCACTGCCACTGGACCATGCAGGCTCCTTCTGTTAAAAGCACATTTTTAAATACTATGTTAGTAAAACAGGTATTTTCCAAATTAACGAGGAGGGGTGTAATATGATTGTTTTGATAAATTGCATACATTCTTTTTTGAATCTATGACAATTGTTTTCAAATGGTCATTTTTTTAACCATTAACAAGTCCATTCAAATAACAGTTTTGTATATGTTAATGTGTAAAGACGATACAAAATACGCTTTTTTTCCTTACATTCTGGGGAAAAAGTACTATGATACAATTAGGATTTCTGTTTGAAATTTGTCAATTGAGTTGATATATATATATGTAGAAAGGTCTGCTAAATATATCATTCCTTAATCAGGTATCAAAGGATTAGCCATAGCTCACTATTTTTATATTGCAATAAAACATGTACTAGTTGTGTGCAGACAAATTACATACACATCAATGTCAGATAATCACATTATTTTGAATTTGGGTTGTGACGTTCAGTTTTTGTCATATGAAAATTGGGACTTACTAAGTCAATATCGCTACAGAAAAAGTAAAAATATCAGGGCCAAGTCTTATGCTTCCAATACAATTAATTCTAACAATTCAATATGAGAAAAAGAATGAGAAACATCTAGTAACAATATAAGATGCAATAAAAAAATCAAACTACGACTTTGTTACACCAAAGCATGAAAACACCATCATAAAAAAAAAAAACATTCACAGATGATTTACCAAGATAAAAACAAACATCTCTTAGTTATATTTTCATACAAATGATATTAACCAATCATTTTGCCTTCCATCCATTTTTTTGTTGTATTTCATGTAGAGTTGTCTTTCTAATTTGCTTCATTTGATCATATTTAATAAATTTACTATTGAATTCTCTATCATTATTGCCCCATTCATTGATATTTGCATTAGTTCTTTAAATTAAATAACATTAGTTTAAGAAAGATTGTTAAATTGAGATTTTTTAAGATTTCTGAAGGTCATTGTTAAATGTGTTTAATTCAAATATCATAAAAAAGTTCAACCTTTTTTCTGGTCCACATACCCTATTTTTTGGAAGATTTATATCAAACAAACTAGTTTTTGTTGCCTAAATAGCTACAATTGTGGTGCAAATTAGAAAACAATTGTTTAGATGAGTCTTGGAAAAACTTATGCTTATACATTTTTCAATCTTGTTTCAAGCAAGTTAAGGAAATAGGAACCTCTGTATGGCCCATTTTGATGGGTTTTTTAAGTACAGACCAGCTGTTGGCCTATGGTAACAATATAAAATAAAAATATGAAAAATATTTCATTTAAAGACCAAAAGGTCATGTTCAGTGGATTTAATAACATTATCACAAATTCTATCGAACGTAGAATTTCATACAAGCTCATAAACATTCAAACTAAAATCATAATTTAGCATCAATTACAAGTTTATCATCATAAAACAGTGTTACAAATGTGATAAATTGGTGGTTAAGCAGAATTACCAACAACATATGAGAATGAACTTCAGTTTAACAATTGCTTTTGGGTTAATCAAATACATAAGTCTGTATCTTAAACTGTATGGAATATTTTCCCTTGGTGTTTCTGTTAAACAATCAAGCCTTCGCTCTTGTCTTATGCATTATCGTTAATATCAAATTTATCACAAATTTGTCAACTGGATTTTTTATGTAAATCCTACCATAAACATTGTGAGAAGAGACAAATTATAAATGAAAATAATAAACACATAAAAATAAAACAGGGCAGTTGGTGAAGCTGCGGCAAAACTGGACTCAATGAGAATAAATAAAAGAAACCATTTATATATTAAGTAACATGCAACTACACAAGTACAAAGTTAAAAATATGATTGTGCATGTGATAAACCATAGAAAGCATACAACAGTCAACAATATTCATTGTCTAAAATAAACAGTAAGTAACAAAGAAACAAATATTAACTTTGGAATTCTAATTTCAGCCTGTATTCTGACAGAATATATTAATATTATGACATAAATATTAATATTGAATTTTGGTTTATGTTACTAGCTTAATTGAATGCTTTGATTGATTTGTTTTTGTTTAAATCAATATAAAGCATGTCTAAATTCACTGTTAAACAATACACATTTGAAAGTTTAACTGTCATGAAATTGGTTCTTCTTGTTTTCTGTACCAACACATCAAAGTAAAAGGTATCATTTCAGAGTCTGAACATCAATAAACGCACACTTATTTCTGCTAAATATATATACAATTTTTTATGTTGTTCCAAAGTGTTATCATCAAGTCTTAAGGTCATATTTCTGCACCAAGACAAGGTCTCTCTGTATTTGTTTTAAATTAACAACACGATTTGCAACATTTCTTTTTGTCCTTTTCCTTCGGCGCAACTTGGTTTTGAGTAAATGTGAGGAAAATTTGCTCCAACGTTGTCTGATGCACCGAATAGTCGTCAACTTCAAACTGCTCTTTAGCTTGCTCCATCACGCCAAAAATTTGCGCCAACTTCGCATTGTCGTCCGGTATCCTGAAATGCACATAGCCTTGATTCGTGTCGAAGACTTCCAGGTCCTTGAAAATCCCTTTCAAGTGGTTGACTAAATCGGTGCTACTGATGACAACGCCATCTTTCAGCCCCATGCGGCAGAACAAAGTGTAGCCGTGACCGAACTTGTTCTTGAGATGTTGGGGGCTGCCCAGGCAGACAAATCTGCCGTTCACCATGATGACAAGCCTCGTACACAGCGCATCACATTCCTCCATACTGAAATAACACACATATTGTTTTACAAGTTTTCTTAGCATAAAAAATATAGAGGGTATTAATATTTGCAGACAAAAAAAAATGGGTCACCACAAGAGTGCGTACCTCAAGTGCAAAATGCATTTTAAGAACATCTTTAAACATATACGACTTACAAAAACTTTTTTTAAACAAGCAAATTCATTTAATTGATATCCCCTAACAAATACATTTTGTTTAGGGATGGGTGCAAATCCCTTGATATACCTATCATCCTTAAAAAATAAAGAAGTGTAGGGTAATTGTTTTTATTCATTACAATTCCTCATTGATATCTATACACCATTGAAGTTTCATTTTGATATCTTACATATTGTCTGAAATATAGCCCTGAAAAGTTTGTGAAAGACGGACTGAAAGACTGACAACAACAATTCTATGTCCCTCTGACTTTGGCAGGGGATAATAATTCAAACAAATAAAAATGAAGATTTAGGAAACATAATATTTGTGTAGTTTACTGTTGCATGTGCGTTTTAAATATCCCCAGACTAGTGACATGTTAAACAATGCAAGAATTGCATGAAGGCAATTTATATTTTTGTTACATTGAGTCCATAAGTTGCCATTCGAAACAAGATTGTATCTACTGTTACTGAACAATACTTTATATATTATTGTAACTAGATAATTTTAAGTAACAATTTTAATTTTATTTCTGTGCGATATTATGGTGAGATTGGACAGATTAGGTAATATTCTTAAAATCCAATCATTCTGGGTCAGACCAACATCCCCCTACCTGTGAGATGTAAGTATGAGGGTACGCCCACTGGCCCTCACGTCAGAGAGCACGTTCCACAGCTGCCTGCGCGCACCAGGATCCATACCCGTCGTAGGCTCATCCAGGAAAATGAACGGCGGGTCCCCAATTAGGGCTATGGCTGTGCTCAGCTTCCTCTTGTTGCCACCGCTGTAACAAAATAGAGCCAATGAATGCTTTGTTGAAGGTCCTCTTGTCTCTACCAGTGTATCAAAATACAGAAAATGAATGCTTTGCTAAAGGTCCTCTTGTTTCTAGCAGTGTAACAAAATACAAAAATGAATGCTTTGCTAAAGGTCCTCTTGTCTCTACCAGTGTAACAAAATACAGAAAATGAATGCTTTGCTAAAGGTCCTCTTGTTAATACCAGTGTAACAAAATACAGAAAATTACTGCTTTGTTATAGGTTCACTTGTCTCTAACAGTGTATCAAATTACAGAAAATGAACACTCTTGTCAAGGTACGAATGAAAAAATTTCTGAAAGCAAAAATAATTTTCATAACTGTTTTATAATTTTTATTACACAATCACACATTTTCCTACTGTTTCCATCACTACTCACATAATGCAGAGAATACAAATATTCACTATTACCTAACATTTGTTTGATTTGAGAACCTATCTTGTAAAGCTGACTTTGTCCAACACAACAATTTGTCAATTCTGTCATAGAGGAAAATAATCTAGCATATGTGAAAAATACTACCACACTGCATTGTTGTCAATTAACCCATTTATGCCTAGCGTCTAGAAAAAAGGCCTTGGCAAACAGCGTAGACCCAGATGAGACACCGCATGATGCTGCGTCTCATCAGGGTCTGCGCTGTTTTCTTAAATGAATTTCTGTAAGAAATATTCTAAATATAGAAATAAATATACTAGACATCCCTAATTTTGGAAATAAATTGATCCAATTTAGAAGGATGGGAGAGTCCACTAGGCATAAATGGGTTAATGGCAAATAACTCAGACCCGTGTGGACTTCAGGAGATAAAAAAAATGTCTCTCGTATCTATACTTATAGTTAGGACACGTTTGATTATGCAATTTAATTCTTTGAGAAATATTGAAAAACTTGCTCCACAAATTTACGTTTAAAAGGGACTTGCAGACCAACCGACAACCCAATAGACTCTAATCAATACCCTCTCAAACTTTGGTTGCTGGGGTTCTAATATTTTCACAAAGAAGCCTACCTATAAAACCCTGTTTCTTTGTCTGCGTGTTTCTGCAGCATCATGATGTTGATCAGTCGCTCCACAATGCCACTGATCTGTGACTCCTCGATGCCTCGCAGCCTGGCGTACATGTAGAGCGTCTCACGGCCTGTCATCTGGTCTATCAGGGCGTCAAACTGCGGGCAATAGCCCAGGTTTTGTTGGACCTTTAAACATTATGAAAAAATTACAACCAAACGTCCAACTGTGGGAAATAGCCCAGGTTCTGTTGGACTTAAATACAATGAAAAAATTTATGACATCATCTCTTATATAGGGAATGAAAAATTTAAAGTAAAATGTTATATTGTCGTACATTTCTAGAAGGGCCAAACAACTGAATTCCATATTCATGACATTATCTCTTATATAGGGAATGAGAAATTTAAACTAAACTGTTACATAGTCATACTTTTCTAGAAGGGCCAAAACTGAATTCCATATTCATTACATCATCTCTTACATAGGGAATGAAGAATTTAAAGAAAACTGTTATATGGTCATACATTTCTAGAAGGGCCGAACACATGAATTCAATGATGGTATTGTCATGTATTAGACATGCACACTGTCAATAATGGTAACATACATGTAGTCATATTGGCTTGGAAGTGCATGATTTCTTAGAAAAGAGTTCAACCTCATTGGGGTTATGTATCAATAAAATATGTATGGCATTTTTTAAATTGATTCTTAAGAATTTCTCCAAATATACCATTGTTACAAGATACATTTATGTTGGAGAGATAAGAGGTAATATACAAAATATGTGTCAAACCTGACAAGTTTTCTACCTTCTTTATGTTACTCTTCACTGAGTATTGATTCAGGTATGCATTGCCTGATGTCAGAGCCTCATCTCCCGTGAGCATTTTAAAAGTAGAAGTCTTCCCAGCCCCGTTCTGTCCCAGAAGTCCAAAGCACTCGTTCTTTGGAATCCCACAGGAGATGTTCTTTACCGCGTGAAAACCCGTGTCGTATATCTTGTCTACATTCTGAAACGAGACAGTCATTTGGAATTAGAATATTTAAAAATAACATTTATAAAAACTTTTAAGTTCATAATATCTTTAGTAGAATTGTAAATTTCAACAATTAGAGCTATTTCACAAACGTTACATATGTACATATACAACTTTGACTGCTATTTTCAAGAATAAATAACTTCAGATAAGTGTCATGCAATTCCTCACTTGAAGCTGATGAAATGAGAAATGTTGAAGTTGCCATTTCATGTATATTGTGTATCAAGCTGTATTTAAGGGCAAATTGTGTAGAACAATTATGATGGATAACAGGTCTTGCATATCTGCACTTCATGGTGATGAAGTTTCAATTTAATGCTTTGAGAAATGTGGAGGTATTTTGCTCCACAAATGAGTAAAATTGTATGCAGAAAATACCGTTCAAAAGAGCGACTCCAATATACCCACTGGTTAAGCATTCAACATGTCATCAACAGTTACAATTTGACAAATTGCAACACCCACATTTTGATTTCTAAACAAGCTTTTTTCTGACCTTTATAGGAAAAATTACTAGTTACAGTTTGGGATTGTGAAATTATGTTGTGAAATTTGTAAAATTGGGATAATAATTGTCATATATTGCTCTTATTTGAAGGAGTTTATATCTGAGAAGGTATTTATTTGCAAAATATACATTTGAATTTGAGGAAATTGCATTAAAAACCAGAGATTGCCAAGCAATATGGTCCCCTACCAGCTCAACCATTGTCAGAAATTCCACCATTGTCAGATTTTTTTAATTATATTTGTTGCCATAGCAACCAGAATTGTTGACGTAGGAACAAAATGAAATGACGTGCATGATGTCCATATTGCCATCTATCCATGTTTCAAGTTTCATGAAAAAATATGAAGAACTTTTAAAGTTATCGCAGGATCCAGAAAACCACCATTTTCAGCAGTATTTCTAGTCTATTTGTTGCCATAGCAACCAGATTTTTGACGTAGGAACAAAATGAATTGACATGCATAATGTCCATATTGCCATCTATCCATGTTTCAAGTTTCATGAAAAAATATTAAGAACTTAGTAAAGTTATCGCAGGATCCAGAAAAGTGTGACGGACAGACTGACAGACAGACTGACTGACGGAGCGCAAACCATAAGTCCCCTCCGGTGAAACGTGAAGGGGACAAAAAAATTATTGTAGTGAATTCACTATTATATTGTCACTTTTATTTGGACAGATTTTTTTAAAATATCACTTTAACTCGCTTGGCAAAAGAACAGATATTCTGAACTATGAGAAAAGTTTCAAAAAGAACTACAGCAAACACCAACAATTGAACTTTCAGCATAAGGGAATTCATCTCAACCCTTTCCCACTCAGAGGCATAGTGAAAATGGCTATGTGCAAACAGCATAAAACCAGAACATCCTGTAAGTAACTCGCAGTCTTTTCAGGTTTTCTGCTGTTTTCTGCTGAATCTAGTGAGACAGGTCTTTAATTAAATTAAACTTTCTAAGGGACTATTATAAGCGTAATAATACGTATCTAAGTGGTTAAGGTTTAACCAGATATTTGCAGGGGCATAATAAGTGTCTTGTTCTGAGAAAATTGGGCTTAATGCATGTGCGTAAAGTGTCGTCCCAGATTAGCCTGTGCAGTCCGCAATCAGGGACGACACTTTCCGCTTTTATGGCATTTTTAGTTTCAAGGAAGTCCCTCCTTGACGAAAATCAAGTTTAAGCAGAAAGTGTCGTCCCTGATTAGCCTGATGCGGACTTCACAGGCTTATCTGGGATTACACTTTACGCACATGCATTATGCCCAGTTTTCTCAGAAGGCGGCTCAATTAAAATTGCATATGAGCCTCTGGGAAAACCAGGCTAAATGCAGGTGTGTGAAGTGTCATCCCTGACTAGCCTGTGCTTAATGCAGGTGCGTGAAGTATCGTCCCTGACTAGCCTGTGCTTAATGCAGGTGTGTGAAGTGTCATCCCTGACTAGCCTGTGCTTAATGCAGGTGTGTGAAGTGTCATCCCTGACTAGCCTGTGCTTAATGCAGGTGTGTGAAGTGTCGTCCCTGACTAGCCTGTGCTTAATGCAGGTGTGTGAAGTGTCGTCCCTGACTAGCCTGTGCTTAATGCAGGTGCGTGAAGTGTCATCCCTAACTAGCCTGTGCTAAATGCAGGTGCGTGAAGTGTCGTCCCTGACTAGCCTGTGCTTAATGCAGGTGCGTGAAGTGTCGTCCCTGACTAGCCTGTGCTTAATGCAGGTGTGTGAAGTGTCGTCCCTGACTAGCCTGTGCTTAATGCGGGTGCGTGAAGTGTCGTCCCTGACTAGCCTGTGCTTAATGCAGGTGCGTGAAGTGTCATCCCTGACTAGCCTGTGCTTAATGCAGGTGCGTGAAGTTTCGTCCCTGACTAGCCTGTGCTTAATGCAGGTGTGTGAAGTGTCGTCCCTTACTAGCCTGCGCAGTTAGGGACAACACTTTTGGCCCAGAAAGGATTTTAGTTTACAAGAGACTTCTCTAAACAAAAACTACCATAAAAGTGGAAAGTATATTCCCTGAATAGCCTTTGCCAACTGCACAGGCTAATCTGGGGTGACATTGCACACATACAATCATCACTGTTTTCCCAGAACAAGACTTATGTTCAATCTGGAGAGATCTGCATTTGCAGCAACGTCTCCTACCTTCAGGATGAGAGAGTCAGTCTTCTGAAGCTCCTGTGCAGAGCTTGCATTGATCCTCCGTGCCTCAGCAGCCACGTCACTGTCCTCCTCCTGACCTTGAAGGTTGACCTGTGACCCCACAGAGGCCCGCATGCCGCCGGTCAATGCATTCTTGATGCGAGAAAGAATCCCGTATTCAGCCAACAGAACAATGGCGAAAAACACAACGCCCTGAAAAAGTAAAACTAAAATTGCAATACTTATGGCATCGGCAAAACAAACATTGCAATATATTTAAATAATTGTGTTTTTTCATAATGTTGTTTTGGAGGTCAGCACACAAACATAAGCTACATGTGTTTTGAACCAGTGGGGACAGTGGTCTAGTGGTAAGATGCTGGGCTAGGGATCGAAAAGGTCCCTGGTTCGAATCCTGCCCAGGCACTGGATTTTTCTGAGCAAAAAATTAATCCCATGCTTGCTCCTCTCCACCCAGGTGTACAAATGGGTACTTGTGAGGGAAGTAAGCCAATGTGCCATGGATGCCTGGTGCGCCATATGTTAACGGACGACTTAAATCCCAGTGATCAGGGGGGTTGATTGTGAAGTCGGCTGAAGATGTATATCGAAGCAGACTATAAACCGCACCTTTAACCTTTAACCTTTTTTTGAAAGGAATTCAGTATTTCTACACTATTTAGGGTTTTATATGATAAAACTTACATTTTTTGCAATTAAAAATGGATTTCTGAAATATGAAATATACAGCAGTATATTGTTAAGTGAGAAGATTGTAGCAAGATACACCATGGGAAAACTATATTGCAATAAAAAACAATATACTAGAATATTGTTGCAGCCCAAATTTGTAACCTCAGAGAATGTTAGATTCACCTCAAAGAAAGATGGAACCGTAGAGAAAGATAACAAAAATATCCGTGAAACTGATGGATGCTCCCAGGACCAATGGACTGTTGATTACAAGAATTGATTACAAGAATAGTTACAAAACAAGAAATGTGTTTGTCAAAAACACTATGTCCCCTTCTGCGCCGCTTTGACTTTTTGTTTGACCTTTGACCTTGAAGGATGACCTTCACCTTGACCTTCCACCACTCAAAATGTGCAGCTCCATGAGATACACATGCATGCCAAATATAAAGTTGCTATCTTCAATATTGCAAAAGTTATGGCAAATGTTAAAGTTTGACCAAACAGACCAACGTACAGACCAACAGACAGGGCAAAAACAATAAGGGGAAATCACACCACGAAAGATGAACAGGCAATAAGCACATGAGAGGAAAGGCTGTATTGTGCAATAAATTGACACTTGGCAGGATAATTGTGTGACCAAGAACTTAGAGCTAGGGACACAGGTCTCACTAAAAATGCATTGTCTCCTTATGTTGAATATTGGTGAGAAGTTCCTCACGAAGTTGAAGTATAAACAATCTGTTTAATGATAAAAGATGGACCTGTATGCGAGACATTGACATTGGAGCTAGAAACAGACACACACTGTCATCACATATAAACATTAAAATAAGTGATATCATGATATTTTAAAGCAGCATTATGCATTTGTCAAGAAAAGCTGTATAATGGCAAAGTTTGACATTGGCACCCTTAAAACAGACCTTGACCTTTGAGCTAGGGACACGGATCTTACAGATGACACCTTATCTCCACATGTTGAACATTTGTGGTTGCTGTTGCTGTTTCAGTCAACTCAAGCTGCAGATGCTCAAATGTGACTTTTAACCTCTAATTGTGATTAGACATACAAACATACACCCAACCATTGTGACTTTAACCTCTAATTGTGACCTTCACACAAACATACACACAACCATTGTGACTTTTAACCTCTATTTGTGACTTGAAATACACACATACACCCAACCAATGTGACTTTTAACGAGTAGTTGTGATTAGACAAAAGCGCCACATGTGATTAAACTTAGTCTTGATCTGAAAGTCATGCAGGTAGACTAACACACAGAAATTCAGGAAAGAGTCTGAAAGAGTTCCTGTAAAAATTCTGTAGGAGTGTTTTTTAGAGAAAATTGTTCAGTCCAAGGACCATAACTTTGCAAAAAATCAATGGACCTGAAAAAAACTTCAATTTGATCTGTAAGTCATGCAGGTAGACTAACACACCAAAATCAGGTTAATATCTCAAAGCAATTAGAGAAAAAAAAAAGCAGAATGCCAGACAGACGGACGGACGGACAGTCCGACTGCTATATGCAACTCTACCAGGTGCATAAAAAACAACATGTTACCTGGATGGCCATGAAAAGAATCTCCCTGCCAATGCCAGGTTTCTCCCATTGCAGGAAATTATCGTAGTACGTGAAACATGTGGTATCGTCACCCTCACCACAGAAATCTACAATCAATGTAAAAAAACAATTGAGTCACGTTCTGAGAAAACTGGGCATAATGCATGTGCGTAAAGTGTCATCCCAGATAAGCCTCTGTAGTCCGTACAGGCTAATCAGGGACAACACTTTCTGCCTAAACTTGATTTTCGGTAAGGAGGGACTTCCTTGAAACTAAAAAAAACATAAAAGCGGAAAGTGTCGTCCCTGATTAGCCTGTGCGGACTGCACAGGCTAATCTGTGACAACACTTTACCCACATGCATTTTGCCCAATTTTCACAGAACAAGACACAGTTCATTACAACTGGGAATTTCTATTTGTTTGTTTGCTTAGTTATATTTTTGCCATTTTCATCAGAATTTCAGTAAAATTGTTACCATCAGTTAACCAACTCATGCCTATCCCAGGTTAGCTTAATTACTTAACATTACCAGTAAACAATCTCAAGAGAGTCTATATAAGTACAAGTTTTTTTTATGTTTTCTTATGTTCAAAATCCATGAATACAAAACAGTGTGTTTTTTTTGCATTTTAAGAATGGGGTCGGGTCCCTTTGGATTGGGAAATTTGCGGCGTTTTGACTAAAATGGGGAAATTAGTGTTGTTGTTGTTTTGCTTTAAATGCTTCAAAATTGAGAATACAAGTGTTTTCAGTATTATATTTACTAAGGTTGAACAAGGATGGGAGTTAAACAAAATATTGAATTTTTTTTGGAAACCTTTCATTGGTAATTTTTAGCTCACATTTGGGAAAAATTTATACTTTTTTACAATTGGGAATGGGGCTGATTAACGGACCCGATTTTGAATGAAAACAAGATGCGTTTGTGAAACACAATGTCCCCCTATATGACGTTTGACTTTGAAGGATGACCTTGACCTTGTGAAGGATGACCTTGCCCTTGACCTTTCACCATTCAAAATGTGCAGCTCCATGAGATACACATGCATGCCAAATATCAAGTTGCTATATTCAATATTGCAAAAGTATTCATAAAAAAAGCGATTTGGGCCACATATATTTGACCTCTGACCTTGAAGGATGACCTTGACCTTTCACCACTCAAAATGTGCAGCTCCATGAGATGCACATGCATGCCAAATATCAAGTTGCTATCTTCAATATTGCAAAAGTATTTATGAAATAAGCGATTTGGGCCACATATATTTGACCTCTGACCTTGAAGGATGACCTTGACCTTTCACCACTCAAAATGTGCAGCTCCATGAGATACACATGCATGCCAAATATCAAGTTGCTATCTTCAATATTGCAAAAGTATTCATAAAATGAGCGATTTTGGCCATATATATTTGACCTCTGACCTTGATGGATGACCTTGACCTTTCACCACTCAAAATGTGCAGCTTCATGAGATACACATGCATGCCAAATATGAAGTTGCTATCTTCAATATAGCAAAAGTTATTGCAAAATGTTAAAGTTGGCGCAAACAGACAGACCAACAGACAGACCAACAGACAGACCAACAGACAGGGCAAAAACAATATGTCCCCCACTACTATAGTGGGGGACATAAAAAAAAAATTGCAACATGATGTAAAATCACAACTAGTTTCAGAGCTTATCAAAGCTTATCAACTGACAACTGCCCTACTTGAATACACAAGTTATATCACCGGGCTTGGGATCAAACTCACAATGCTGGCAAATGTAGTCCAGGGGGCCGTTTCATAAACTATCCTATGACAATTTTAACTTACGAGAGAATTTTGTAATCGAAATAAATAAACAAACTAACTTGCCATGCTCATCAAAAGTATATGTTGTTAGAGATGCCAATGAAAATTAATAAAGTAATGAAAATTTATAATCATATGCTATGGACTTAAGCAATTAAGCATCTTTGAAAAATGTGTACTACGATGTTTATTGAAACCATCCCCAGCACTCTACTAAATGAGCAACCAGTCCATATCTATTATAACCTAGAGAGTATGAAGGTTATGAAATAACAACTCGTGCAGAGACTTATACATTATGTCAAACAATATCTCAGCAATTCCATACCTGGAAAGCAGCAAGGGTTCGTGGCATTCGATCGTCCAGCAGCAATTAACTTGCAGACGGTTTCCCGTACGGGCCCACAAATGTCTTTATAGCCCGAGTTAGTGTACATGTCCATCAGAGCCAGGCCAAGGTCGTAGTTGGGGAAGATGATGATGAAGATGATCTCCAGGGCCTTCCCGATAGCTTCTGTACCCAGGAGGGGGATGCTGAGGGTGTAGGTCGCTAGCAGGAATATCAGACCTGTAAGGATGTTAGTAGTGATATCAGGGCTTTTCTCATAGCTTTCATACTCACCAGTGCAATCCAAACTATGTAAGTATGGAACAGCAATTTAAGACCTGTTTGAATTTCATTATTTTTCCAATCAACTCTGTACTCAGGTCTCACAAGCTGCCAAAGAAAATCTTAACTTAATTTGTATTAAATACTAACTACTTAGGATCAATTTTTACATGAAATCCTGTGTTTTTTATTCTTACCACAAGTGGAAAACACTTAATGAATCCATTCAGCATTTATATGATTATATAATTAATGAGGCATTTAGGAGAATATTTAGAAATATCTTAGAACACCCTAAAATATTGGAACTACAATGTACTCTGTTTTATTTCTTCAAAATCCAAAACTGCTTAAAATAGTATATGAACATATAGGAATCCATTGAAAGAATAAGAACACACTTAAAATTTAATCACTGTTCCTGATAAATAAAGTTTTTTGTAAAATTGATTTAACAATCTCCCAAAAAATATATAATTTAAAAAAATATATTGTTAAAAAAGAAAATGATGTCTTATAAATTGCAATTTAATTGCTTTTATCTGGAGCACAGTTTTACACTTAATTTACTACCTAAAACTGTCAAGACTTCAATACTACAGTCCAAACTTTGTTAGTAGATATAAGGCCAGAAAGTTATTATTGCCATTTTGCAAAAATAGTGTTAGCCCTGATATTGAATACCCACCGGACAGAAGATTTATCATCGAGACCGCCACCATCCCTGTAGAAGGAACGTTGAACAGGAAATGCAGCATGTAAACAAACGGCAGAACTGACCATCCGTAAAGCAAGAAGATCAAAAACACGATACCCAGTCTACCGTCGTTGACGTACGCATCTGTTCCGAAAATGGCAAACAAGATCATTATAATGAATACGGGTACCAGATAATTGAACATGTCCCAAACAAAGCACGAGAGCCAGTATGCGAATGGTCGCACTCCACTGACTGCCTGTAAGTGTTTCGCTCCAACAGATCGTTCTTTGATGAGGAAAATGATGAAACTTGTCGCCATGAAAGCCATTCCAAAGAGAATTGAGATAGCAATTGTGAAGGCTGTGCCGTTTGTTGCAAAGAAAATCCGCCGCACGTTGTCAGACTCTTTTTTCGGCAGAGGGTGGTTTGTGACCTCAATGTTTGAGGTTGGGTCAAACTTTCGGAGGATTCCGTTCATCATGAACTGCAGCGATATGGCGATTCCATGGTATGGTTGACCATTGAAGTGTGCTGTGGCCATGACTTGACTTCCCTGTTTGTCAAAGTCCGATGCCACTATGTATCGTCTGTAAAATGTTGAATAAGAATAATGTAATAACCACTGACAGAGCTGAAAAACACATAGGGCCCAATAGACCATTAAATTGTATAGTGCGCTACTGTATTTTTTTAGAACTCATATGTTCTCTATTTGAAAGAATTTTTCTAGCTATCAGACATAAACAAAAAGTTGTATATACAGACCATATTACAACCCAACAAATGCCAAACATTTGCATATCAATTTATCCCCTCTTAGTTGAAAAGAAAGGGGAATAATGAATGATAATGTTTATTGACACTCAGTAATCAGATGGAATCTTAACTTGGGTTAAATTAATTAAGTTTTCTGCTCAGATGAATTAACAAACTTTTACATCATCATCAAAATTAACATAAAACGCAGCAGCTATATCTACCTGTTGAACGTAGAAATCCCTTGATCTTCTTGAACGGCCTTAAAATAGTCATTGAATGTTGGATACGTTGTTCGATCAACAAGATCTGTGTTTCCAAACAAGCTCTTGTAAGCATCAGCATAACTGGTGGTGGTAAGGTCAGAGTTGACACCCTTACTGTAGGGCACGGTGTATTGCTTCCAAGGATTCATATTCAACACAAGGGCCGGGTCATCGCCAACATCTGGGATTGCTTTTTCGACAGATAGGGCCAAGATGGTGAAAATAATCGGAAGCAGAAGTTGGGCCACTGCGATGGCAATGTTTCGTGTTGCATGGATGAATTTCTTGACAAGCATTCCATAGAACTGCTGGAAAGCGTACACGGCCCCGGTGTTTCTTCGGATGCCTTCATTGTATGCTGAAAATAGCAAAGTGATAAAAGTGTCTTAATGTGCAAACAATTAAACTAGAATGGCTTATTACTCGAAAAAAAATCTTTATGTACAAATCAGTTTCCCACGCAAAATATGTTTCAGATGTTCTACGAAGGTGGTATGCCAAAAACATAAATACGACAGAAATGTAAATCTTAGTTCTATATCAAGAAATCACATCAATCCATGAAAACCCCAATCTGAAGGTGTTTTTTTTTTTATAAAAAGGGGTCATAACTCCAGTTGTGTTGAAAACCTGCAAATCAAAACATAAAGTTGCCCAAGTTCACCTGGTAAAAATGTGTGTTAAGTTTCAGCCCTTAAGCAGTAATACTTATTGAGTGACACGCAACACAAATATTTTAAAGGGGCTACGAGCGACAGTTGTATGGAAAAGCCTCACTAATGCATTCCATACAACGGATAATACTGTATCCTTAAAAATCTCCCCATGAGAGCTATGTTCTCACGAGTGCTAAATATGTCATGTTTTGCTTAAAAAAGGGACATAACTACAGTTATATTTAAATATGTAAACAAAAATATGGAGTTGTGCAAGGTGTGCTGATTAATTTATTTGCAAAATTGTATTCATCTTATACCAAAACATTTTTTTTGTTAAGTGCAAAACAAAGAAGTGGAACAGAGAATAAGACGAATCTGCATGCCCCTCCCCTACCCCACCCTCGCCTTCATAGAGTGGGGGCATAGAAAGGGAAGAAATCAGGTGAAAGGATAAGTAGTAACAGTCTGTGTAAACATTGTCTCACCGATGTAGTTCACAATGGGTTCCTTCAGGTGTATAACAGTATCTGGGGGTGGATTGTAGACGTTCTGGTACCCCACAGCAGTGCCGTTCTTGGGCCCTGACAGAGAACTGAAGGATGGGGAGCCAGGCTGAAAAATTAACATTATCAACTTCAGACAGGTTCTGGGAAAACCAGGCTTAATGCATGTGCATAAAGTGTTATCCCTAATTAGCCTGTGATGTCCACACAGGCTAAACAGAGACGTCATTTAACGCCTCAACAAGATATTCTCTTAAGACACTTAATTTAAACGAAAAACACCATTAAAGCTCAAACTAACATCCCTGATTAGTCTGTGTGGACTGTGGACTGGGTTGCTGACCCCCTAGCACAGACATATAAATTAACACCTGTTTGAACTTTACAACACAATTTATTTCTTAAATCTTTATTGACCTCATAGTCCCTTACTAATCCACAGTATTCGTTGGAGTGTATTCCATAACGTTTGGCATTTTGCTTCTCAATATCTGCGAACGACTCTGGCAAATGATTGCAAATATGGTCAGCACTTGTACAGTGTTCAATTAACCCTTTCCCACTCAGAAGCAAAGTGAAAATGGCCATGTGCAAACAGCATAAAATAAGAACAGCCTGCGAGTAACTTGCAGTCTGTTCAGGTTTTATGCTGTCTGCTGCTCAACAGTATCTAGGGGTTGGAAATGAAGCCTTTAAAACTTGAATCTAGTAAGAAAGGTCTTTAATTAAATATAACTTTCTAAGGGACAACAAAATACGTCAAAATATGTATCGAAGTGGTGAAGGGTTAATAAAACATTACCACGGTGTCTGTAGTGCATAATGTTTTCACATGAAGCATCATTGCAGATGGCAGCTTACCAGTATAGTACACTTAACCCTTCAGATACTGGTATTGCTTTATGATTTATATCCACATTTTTATCTTTTGGTTCCCATTTAAGTTTGTTATTCACTGATTTCTCAATCATCCGGACTTTATAGGAGTCGTTTGTTCTTTTAATAATCTTCATCATCTTTAACAACAAACATATTTTCAAAGGCTGATATTAACTGGAAGATTAGGAAACAACAGCTAATGACATCCCTCTTAAATAAATACTGTTATTGTAATACATGGATAATAATGCCAGTATAATACGCAGATTGATTAAATTGGATTTTTCAAGCCTCACAATTGGTGGTACTTGCCTCACCCAAAATTGTTTTCACCAATTTACGCGAATGTAAGATATGCAGAAAATCATACCCCTGCATCCATCATGGTAACCTTTAGCATAAGTCTGTCAATGATATGTGCCTTATTCAGTAAATTCATGCACCAATAGCAGTCAGGCCAAATGTAAAATACCACGAATTCTACTTAATTCCATCTGTTTCATATGAGGAGAGAGTAATGAAAGTTGCAACTTAGATTTGTTTTACAAATTTTCATTAGTTTTTCCTTTGCAACCTTAATTTTGAGTACAGACTTTCAAAGTTTTCACTTTAAGCCATATTAAAGCAGTATAGTTAACATTCATTATTCAATTGTACTTTAAAAATTCATTCATTTAAGAGTCACATGCACTCTTATGTTGGGACGGCATTAGGACAAATGATATTTACAGCACTTGCGCTTCATCCCTTTTCAGTCTTCCTAGGGCTAGATCTAGACCTACCTTAGTGTTAAGTTCCACAGGGGTTACAGGGTTGTCTACCTTAATGTTTTGTTCCACAGGGGTTACAGGGTTGTCTACCTAAGTGTTTTGTTCCACAGGGGTTACAGGGGTTGTCTACCTTATTATTTTGTTCAACAGGGGTTACAGGGGTTGTATACCTAAGTGTTTAGTTCCACAGGGGTTACAGGGTTGTTTACCTTAGTGTTTAGTTCCACAGAGGTTACAGGGTTGTCTACCTTAGTGTTTAGTTCCACAGGGGTTACAGGGGTTGTCTACCTTAGTGTTTTGCTCCACTGGGGTTGCAGGGGTTGTCTACTTTAGTGTTTTGTTCCACAGGGGTAACAGGGGTCGTCTACTTTAGTGTTTAGTTCCACAGGGGTTACAAGGGTTGTCTACCTTAGTGTTTAGTTCCACAGGGGTTACAGGGGTTGTCTACCTTAGTGTTTTGTTCCACTGGGATTACAGGGGTTGTCTACCTTAGTGTTTTGTTCCACTGGGGTTACAGGGGTTATATTGGGCAGCAACGTTGACTTCTCCTGAAGTGCTTCTTCTTGGTAGTTTGGGTTGTTGACATTGAGATGAGGCATCGTCACATCTTCATCTGCCACTCCCTCACCCACCCTTTGAAAAGGAAACAATTGTCCATTGTAGTTAGAAAGTTATATGAGTAAATGTTCAGAATAATGAAAATACTGAAATTCCATTCAAAGCACCCTGATCCCATAATTAACATCAAAGCGCTGAAGGCACTCAAGTTGTTCGCTTTTGCATAATCTTAGATGCACTTCAGTTTTCAAAATTATGTTATAGCTTTCTATTTCTTAAGTTTGAAATGAATACAACCCATTCAAATTTATAAAGAGTGTTTCTTAAAGCACAGGTCAATCAAATGCTCAAGTTTCAATTTTCTTAAAGCACAGGGGGAGATGTGTGTGCACTGTTTATCCTCATATTTATGTTATACAGATAGCTTCGACAAAATAACACCAATAAGTCTCTTTTTTTCACAATTGGCTGCTGCACTGGCAACCATCTTTAGAATTTTGTTTCCTTGCTAAAAAATAACAAGCCTATAATCATGTACATTTTCTGTTATGTGTATCCAATACTGTATCTATTTTCTTTAATTATTGAGCAACAATTTTGCCAACATGACAGACTTTTAATGCAGCATTAAGCCCCGTTATCCCTGAAAGCAGCCAATAAGTACAGATTACAATGATAAACTGGCAAATGTCATCGCACAAGCTGTTATAAACACTAGACTGGCCAATATCGCTGAACAAGCTCTTAAACCTTATAATGCTGTCTGCTACAGTGTACCAATGGTTAAGTATAAACAGGCAGTGGTTATCGTTACTAGCTGCAGTTGTCATCCCTAGCGTAGCTAAAGCATACTGATTTGCAAAACTGCCTCTCTACTTTAGTGTGAGCTGACGCTCACACTAATTATGCAGGACATATTATTGCTAAAATAATGACTCGATGTTATGACGAGTCGTCACATCTACAACTGACACTCCTTCAACGACCCTTTGAAAAGGAAACAATTGTCCATTGTAATTAGAAAGCTATATGGGTAAATGTACAGAATAATGAAAATACTGAAATTCCATTCAAAACACCCTGATCCCATAGTTAACATCATGCAAGACATATTATTGCTAAATAGAGAATACTAGGTCGGTGCCGAATAAAGCAAAGTTTATTTTGCGAGGCTTAGAAAATCTGAACCACGAGCCTTGGCGAGTGGTTCAGATTTTCGTGCCGAGCAAGATAAACTTTGCTTTATTCGGCACCGACCTAGTATTCGATTTATCCCATCCATTTTCTTAGTCGTAAATTATTTCTTTAAACATAGAATAGGAAAATCGAACTAGACGGAAAATCCCAAAGATATTTTAAGCAAACATTGTTTCATTATTTTAATCGTGTCAAGCCTAATACATTACAAAAAGATCAGTAACCAACCTGTTTTTCGTTTATCATACCTCTACGTCCCCGATTTTTAAGAAATAATGAAAAAAAGACACTAAACAACTGCATCTTTAGCGTGAAACAACATGCATTGTGTCGTATGACGTATTAATAATGACGTCACGAGTACGCGCACTTAATATTTGTAAATAATGTTTATTTGCTTTTTGAGTTGCATTATGTGTAAAAACTATATTACATCTTGGTATCAAATTGTTTGTTTTGTTAAATCTGATTCGATTTTACTAAAAATGATAACTTTATAGTTGAATCCGAGTAATATGAACATTCTTCGCCGCGCGTGACAGCTATATTTCAGCACTGCTGAAATAAAGGTAAATTTATTCCACAGTGGTTTATTTCGACAATGCACGTCTGATGATGGGATAAAATACAGACTCAATGTTATGAGGAGTCGTCACATCATCTTCTGACACTCTTTCACCGACCCTTTGAAATGGAAACAATTTTCCATTTTAATTATAAAGTAATATGGACCAATGTACAGAATAATAAAAGCATTGAAATTCCATTAAAAACACACTTAACTCATAGTTATCATTATGTAGGACATACAATTTGCGCAACAGTTTTTTTACTGACTTAATGTTCAACAATTTACACAAATGCCCTCGGAAGCCTTGTCATCATAGATTCATTGGCCCATACGAATACGTCCAAATAAAGGTCAATGTCACGGTCAAAATGAGGTCAGGTTATGTGGGTGTGTTGAGTGTCCTTAGATAACATCCAGTTATTAGCCTGTGGTATTGATGTTAGACCAAACATGTCTTTTCAGTATAACATCCATGACAATATCACAGCTTATTAGCATGTTGTATTGATGTCAGCAAAAAATGTCTTTTCAGTATAACATCTATGACTGTATCACAGCTTATAAGCATGTTGTATTGATTTTAGCGAAAAATGTATTTTCAGTATAACATCCATGACTGTATCACAGCTTATAAGCATGTTGTATTGATGTCAGCAAAAAATGTATTTTCAGTATAACATCCATGACTGTATCACAGCTTATAAGCATGTTGTATTGATGTCAGCAAAAAATGTATTTTCAGTATAACATCCATGACTGTATCACAGCTTATAAGCATGTTGTATTGATGTCAGCAAAAAAATGTATTTTCAGTATTACATCCATGACTGTATCACAGCTTATAAGCATGTTGTATTGATGTCAGCAAAAAATGTATTTTCAGTATAACATCCATGACTGTATCACAGCTTATAAGCATGTTGTATTGATGTCAGCAAAAAATGTATTTTCAGTATAACATCCATGACAGTATCACATCTTATTAGCATGTTGTATTGATGTCAGCAAAAAATGTATTTTCAGTATAACATCCATGACAATATCACATCTTATTAGCATGTTGTATTGATGTCAGCAAAAAATGTATTTTCAGTATAACATCCATGACAGTATCACATCTTAGTAGCATGTTGTATTGATGTCAGCAAAAAATGTATTTTCAGTATAACATCCATGACAATATCACAGCTTATAAGCATGTTGTATTGATGTCAGCAAAAAATGTATTTTCAGTATAACATCCATGACTGTATCACAGCTTATAAGCATGTTGTATTGATGTCAGCAAAAAACAAATTTTTTAAATAAAATTCATTTTAATTATTAAATACTTACCTGTCATCGTATGCTTATACTTTCCAAGGGGAAATAACTCATCCGGAATTTTAACTGGGAATCCGCCACCTCAATACTGTAATACAGGCCAGGTTAAACATTATAGTGCAATGCAACCTAGCCAAAAATCGGTAACCAACCCTCAATATTCTTTCAATATATATACAAAAATATTAATCGAATAGCGGGGTGGGAGGTGGGACTTACCGATAACAGGTAAGTATTTAATAATTAAAATGAATTTTATTTAAAAAATTTGTTTTAATGTCATAAATACTGACCTGTTATCGTATGCTGATTTTGCAGCTGCGGTGGGAAGGTTTCCCAACACAGTAGAACCCATAAACAGGGTTATCAGCTAATGATATCAAGTAATCTTCGTTAAAACGGTATTAATTATGACTTCTCGGACAGAGTAATATGTCGTAAAGAAGACACTACCGTTAGTGAAACCACAACAAGCCCAAACATATACAAATTGTATTGTTGGCACTTCAGAAAACGAAGATAAAAAGATGACAAAGGTGGTCGGATTCCTCCAGTAAACAGCTTAGAGCACGTCAAAAAGTGGGGTGTGATTAATATATGCCCACAAAACAGACAGAGCTCTTAATTCATGCGGTCAGATCCTAAAAAGGAATGAATCCTTAGATAGGATAAGAGTAACTTTCCTTAGTCGAGGTCTAACCCCGAGAAATAGAAGCCGCAGACACATCTCCCCCCCCCTTTTTGGGGGAAATGAAGAGTGTCTTTTGAGAACCTCGAATGGACTTCCGACTAACAATGCTGAGATAGAACTTCAAAGCCCTGATTGCCCAAAGAAGTTTATCCTCATCTTCATTACCAGTTTTAAAAAAACTTGGAAACTTGAAGGTAGAAGCCATATAGAGGACTTGATATTAAGCAAGGAATCCTGGCTGACACAACAAAGTGAAGACGACATTAGATCCAACTGGAATTGGTCGTATTCAACAGAAAAAGCATGAATTTCACTTCTCCGTATGGTAAAAGCCATAATAAGAAGGAAAACCGTCTTAAAATTATATTGAAACTGTTAATAAGCCTGATGAAAAAGGTTCATAGGGAGCTTATTAAGCATCCCACATGTAACACAAGTCAAAACCGCTTAAGAAGGTAAAGGAACGAAAAACATAGTGTTGACGTTCCATAGTTTGGATCAGTTCCAAAAAAGGTAAGACAGCACAGAGTTGCGATGACTTACACAAAACAAGGTATACGAAAGCATAATCTTTATCCTTTGATGAAGAAAAGAACAAATTTCTTATCATCAAGAAAAAGATGAGAAAAACCTCTATGTATCTAGCAGAGTGATTAAGGTAATAACTATGCTCTCGAATACCAAGTCAAAAATGAATTTCCATAGAACCTTATACAGTTCTGATGGAATTATCCTTGCACAAGTAACAAGGATTGAAACTCTAACAGAAAAACGTTCTTCTGTAGAGATAACTAAAAGTTATTAATGGCCAGACATGTAGTGGCACATGTTTGGATCAGTAAAAATATATCTCTCTGAGATATGATATTTGACCTGTGAAGAAGTTTCCTGAAAATAATTGTACAGGAGACTTAAAAGGTCGTAGAACCATAATCCCATGGTTCATTAAGTATATTGCATGAAATTATGGCAAAAACTCAGTTATTGCAAAAACTCACCAAGAAGGCAAGATATTCCAGTGTATGTCAATGGACGAATGTATAACAATCGCACACCCTGCTGGATCGATTTCTGTGAACTGCATTATTGACGTTGTTCAGCAAACCGGTATATACTGCGATATACGATCGCATAACGCTAATTACTAGCGTTTGATGATAAACAACATTCTTTGATATACTATGTACAACATGCAACTTCACTGCCGCGCATGCGCAATTACATTATTTGAACCCAACGGAAAAATAATTCGAAAGAAAAAACTGCAGGACAAAACGTCCAACAGGGCGTTGAGACGACCTGGTATGAGTAAGACGATAGAGAAAATTTGTTGTTCTTGCAAAGAACGAATAAGTTCCTGATTTCCAGTTACAAGGAGTGATAATATGATCACCTCTGTGTCTGTAAGTAAACCACAACCGATGTGTGATAGTTGAAACCATCACAAGGGAATCGTGAAAATGTGTTGTAAATGAAAAACAGCTAAAAAGAATTTTCGCTTTTCAAGATGTAGATGTGCAGGTGATATTCATTAGAATACCACATAATTGAGAAAATCAAGATACGTTGTTCTATGTGATCGTCCATAACCTTCTCTGCTCACATCTGTATAAGATGTAAGGAAGGTTGTGGTAGAATAAACTATATTCTTGCCAAGATAATCTTCTAGTCTAGACACCACTGAATAGTGGTAAATAATGACAAAAAGATGGAAATCTGTGTCATTGAATAATCCCGAGATAAATACAATTAACTTAAAAATAAAGCTGAAACGGACGTAAGAAAAGACGTCTCAGCAGAAGGACCGGTGACCGGACCGGTAAATACCGACCGGTGACCGGAACCATTTGTCAAGGATGGGTGGGCAAAGAAACCACGGCAAGCCGAACTTTCCCACTCCAAACACACTTGAAAATTGGTAGAATAGGACAGTGTTTAACACTTATAAGTTTATGACCTATCTACAGAATATAGCCTCTTCTTGAACCAATAACAGGCGCCTTAAAAATCCTGGATAATACAGGTCGTGAAGTCATCGATTGCAAAGTACTGAAATATGATTGATAGTGGTACCTCCGGAATCGGAGGTGTGATGGCAGAAAAAGGTGAAAACCCTAGGAGTAACCTTAAGGGGTCAGCTAGCCGGTAGAATGCATGGAAGTCTTAAATTCTGAGTTGATTAATCCATTTACTTCAAGACTCCTAACCGGGACGAATTCGGAAAGGAATACGACCAGTTATAGAAAGACGGCCTGTTATGGCCAGAAGTGTAATAGAAGAATAGTTTTAAGATGAGGTCCCTCCAGATCCTAGGATCTAAGATCTGAGTTCAATAGGTCCTAAGCCATCTACAAGACTGTAGCCGCTATGCGGTCAATCTGATAGGCAATCCTATGTATCAGAACTCTTGTTGATTCCAGTAGCTTGAAAATATGCACTGTCGTAGGAGCAATAGAAAAGCAGAACTCGATACAAAATGTCGTCTTGCTAATCCTGCTAGCGTCATTAATGTGTCCCAACTGTTCAGTGACACTGACTGCAAAGTCTGTAGCCGACAGGTAAAGGCGGTTAAAACAATTCATCCTTCGGGTCTTGAACATAAATTAATAGAGGTCAAATAGTAATGTTCGACCTCAATGCTAGTCTCCGAGCCCACTTCAGCTGATCTATCTGCAAGCCCAGTAGTCTGCATGTAGCCGGTTGAGATATAAGTACAAATAACAGATATAGCATGATTTGGTAACCGTCGCCAGTAGAACATCAGTATTGAAAAACACAAAAAGTCATGTAGATTGTTGAATCCATAAAATATAGTATTCAATACAATCATAGCCAGGGGTATACAACTAGGTAATGTAGACGATACCCGTGATACTAAAAATTGACCGATGAAAACACAGTGGAATACCGGTAATTGGTAACTGGTGACCAAACCGGACCGGTCAATGACCGGTAACTGTAGCCAGGTGAACGGACCAGTCATAATATGACCGGTGACGTTACCAGTTAAAGACCGAAAATGGTGGAATCCATATGGTCTGATATCAATGTCAAGCACTGCTCGGAAAAGAAGATCGTGCCAAAAATCCAATCCGATGGCGATGAGACATCACTTATTCTGACTGGTGATCAGTGATTGGTGATATGACCGATGAATGGTGACCGATGTCTGGTGATCGGGACCGGTATAATATAACTGCGTCAGAATGGAAATATCTGGTGCAGAAGAATGACCATCCACGAAGTCATCTGATAATGTTAACCGGAAAACAACGGTAGATTATCAGTATTAATAGGCATAAGTGTCCTTGTAGTCGTAGTGGAGAAAAGAACAGCTTATCCCGAAGCCTGAAAGTTAAACGAACTTGTGTTCGTATACAACTACGGCTCGGTGACTGCAACATGTGTGGATGCCATAAGAAAAACCATCACACGTGGAATGGAGACATGATATTCCTAAAGGAATAAAATGGCGAACGTCGATATGACCAGTAGGTTCATTAACGCCTAGGTGAGAAGTGGCGACATCCATATAACTGCAATGCCGAAATATTGTTCGGCTACGCTGGAAATATTGTCTTCTACAATATTGTCTCCGTGAGCATTGACGTGATTGCTTACGAGCGTATCAACGCCGAGAACTGCTCAATGAAGGAGAGGTATGTTCGATAACTATCCTGTTGTGCTCAATGAAGTCCCCTGATGTCTACGTGAAGGTTGACGACGTCCTTGTTTCCTGCGATGTCGAGATCTGGATCGGCTACGCTGTCGAGATGTGGATCGGCTGCGATGAGACCGAGATCTTCTAGAATAACGTCTCCGTGAGTGACGACGTGATCGCTTACGAGAGCGGCGACGATGAGAACTGCTCGACGAAGAAGAGCGTGTCCGATGTCTACTCCTTGATGAAGACGATGTATTCGACGACGAATAGGAGAATAATTCAATGAAGAACACCGAGTTCTTCTTCTTGACCGGTGACTGGTGTTATCGGTGGCAGGCCTAACTGATGACTGTTGACCGGTGACCAGACCGGTGATCAATGACCGGACCGGTGACATGACCTGACCGGTGACATGACCGGTGACTGGACCGGACCGGTGATCAATGACCGGACCGGACCGGTGACATGACCGGTGACCGGACCGGACCGGTTTACCGGACCGGTGACATGACTGGTGACCGGACCGGACTGGTGATCAATGACCGGACCAGACCGGTGATCAATGACCGGACCGGTGACATGACCGGTGACCGGACCGGCGATCAATGACCGGACCGGTGACATGACTGGTGACCGGACCGCCCGGTCAGACGTCGATCAAAGGTCCGTGATCAACGTCCCCGGTGACGTACCGGTCATATCATGACCAGTGTTGTCACCGGATAATGACCGTACGGCTGATGCCAAATGGTCCGGCATTGGTCGATGTCCTTGACCAATGCCATCGGGCAAAGACCGGCTGATGGGTGTCGCCATATGGTCTGATATTGACCGACTGTCTAAGAGACTTAGAATAGTACGGTCGCAATCGTGCCCGATACCCGGTGACTGATACTGCAACTATCATCCATGATCTGCGAAGTCACCGGGTATTTATCCACTCTTGTTTCTGCGACCATCATGTAGTCGAATATATGAAAAACAAGAGCAAAGCATATTCAACCATAAACTGGTCACAGACCAGATTATCATACGGCACATAAAATCATTATTTGACCATAATGAAAATTATAATTATACTGCCGTAGATCATAAATTAAACAAAAGTTTAATTCAAAACAGATGAAAAATAAAATGACGATCAATTAGATTGTCATACGGAACGTTAAAATCATTATTGCACACAATGGCAAATGATAAACAATCTGTCAATAGAAGAACACGCTTTGCACGATCTCGTAACACATTAGAAGAACATGCTTTGCACGTTCTAGCAATGTATTAGAAGAGCACGTTTTGCACGTGGTCGTTCGCGCCTGAAAACACCCAGCATGGTAGAAATAAACCATTGTTCGATAAAAACAAGCATGGCTTACATTTTACAAATGAAACAAAATCCATTAAATCCACACAAATTAATCCGAATGAGAAATAAAAATATAAATAACACAATTTATCTATTCAAAACCCCAATCAACCAAGTGAAAAACAATATTTTAATTCAGAGCCGTAAAAGACACGAATACACCTGGTTGATCTGGAAAGAATATTGAGGGTTGGTTACCGATTTTTGGCTAGGTTGCATTGCACTATGTTTAACCTGGCCTGTATTACAGTATTGAGGTGGCGGATTCCCAGTTAAAATTCCGGATGAGTTATTTCCCCTTGGAAAGTATAAGCATACGATAACAGGTCAGTATTTATGACATTAAAATGTATTTTCAGTATAAAACCAATCAAAGCTTATTAGCATGTGGTATTGATTTTAGACGAAACGTGTCTTTTCAGTAGGACAAAGTGAATGTCAAAATGATGTCAGGTGATGTGCGATTGTTGATAGGATTCAAAGAAATAATCTATTAAAGTATCAATAATTTGTAGGAAACATAATTTATGTTATACAAAACTTGTCATTTCAAGATTGAAATTGTTAAAAACCTTATCTTGTCAGCATGCACATTTTCACATTATTTTTCTTTACCTACACATTTTAAAAACTATTTCAAATTATTTCATTTTAAACTTATATTTAAATCTAATACATATCAACCAATACTTTACAATGAATATATGAGAACACATATCTCAACATAATAAAGGTGAACCAATAGTTCAAATATGAACACATTTTTCACAACTGATACATGCAACCAAATATTTCACATATAATACACGTGAAACAAAATTACAAAACTCATCATAAAGGTGAACCAATATTTGAGATCTAGAACATACAAACCAATTTTTCTCAATTTATACATGTAAACAAATTCATATTCAATACAGGCAAACCAAAATGTCTCCTATTTTACTCACTTCAGGAACACCTCCTCCATGGTAGTAGCGGACACACCAAAGCTATTCACCCCCAGCTCTTTCAATTTTGCCTCAATCTCCTTGAACAGCCCTTCAAACTTCTTGGACTCAGAGAACGGTAGAACGTATGTCACCTCCGCACTGATCTGACTCTTGAGCTGAGCTGACGGGATCCGAGACTTTACGAGTGCTGTCAGGTTGTCAACGTTGCATGACTGACCTTTCACTATCACCATGTGGTACCCCGCACCTTTTGTTGTACAAACATGTGATATACATAATTAACAGTGATCTGGGAAACCAGGGCTTAGTGTACATGCATGAAATGTCAACACTAACTGAGTGAATACAGGGGGAAAAAACACATCTAGGATCACACATGGTACAGAGTGTAACTCGAAGTGAATACGGGGGAAGGAACACATCTAGTTTCTTAGTTTTAAAACTTAAAACAAATTTTTTAGAAAAGACATGTCTATTCATATGTCATTGACAATTTGCTACCATATAAACAATTTCAAGACATATTATCACATTTTTAGTGCTGACAAACCTAGAGGATAGCAAGTTGAGGACCAAAAAGAAGCAGAGCGCAGCACCTTGATATTTCTATCTAGATCTGTCCTTAACAACAGTATAAAGTTACACTCATCGTGAACTCTGTATATCAGCTAGTCCGACAGTGTATGTATTTGCAAATAAAGAAGATGGGAGGGACACTACAGGGCTTTATTTATACAGCCACAGGAATCTATACAGCTGACTTGGTTGTTTTTAAATCATAAACTGTAATATAGTATTCTTTTTTGGATGTTAAATTCCATTTATTTCGTAGGTTGACTGATCCACCAATATATCCTTAACACATTATAAAAATTAAAAAAAATGACAAAGGCAAATTTCTATTCATTTTTCAAAACATCAAAATCAACATACTGAAACATTCAACATTCCACACAAAAGTCATTTAGTTAAATCACCAAATTTCATGCCAACATGATTTAACAGTATAGATCACAAAGCTAAACCTTATTAAATATATGAGCCATGCTCTGTGAAAAGGGGGTTTAATGAATGTGCGTAAAGTGTCGTCCAAGATTAGCCTGTGCAATCCGCATAGGCTTATCAGGGACAACACTTTCCGCTTTTATGATATTTTACGTTTAAAGAAAGTCTCTTCTTAGCAAAAATCAAGTTTAGGCGGAAAGTGTTGTCCTTGATTAGCCTGTGCGGACTGCAAAGGCTAATCTGGGACGACACTTTACGCACATGCATTTAATCCCCTTTTCACAGAGCACGGCCCAAATGTGAAACTGGCAAATTACCATAAAGTTTCTTGAGGAACATTGAGGTGCCACAGCATTTGACAACCCCATCAGACATGATGGCGATCCGGTCTCCCAGAATGTCTGCCTCGTCCATAAAGTGTGTGGTCAGGATGATGATACGACCCTCTCGGTACTTCTGCAGTATCTCCCATGTCTGACGTCTCGCTGCAGGGTCCATACCCGATGTGGGCTCATCCAGAATAACCACCTTGTACAAATAGTTAATTTCTTTACAAGATAAAACTTTCATGCGTTTGTAGTCTCTTTGAAAAATAATTTAAATTAAAAACCTTTCTTACTAGATTCAAGTTCTAAAGCTTTCATTTCCAAACTAAGATAGTGATGAGCAGCAAACAGTATCAAACCTGAACAGACAGTGAGTTACTCGCAGGCTGTTCTGGTTTAATGTTGGTTGCATGTAGCCATGTTCACTTTGCTTCTGAGTGGGCAATCGCTTAACGATGCCAGAGTTAAAAGACGATATGTACTAATTCCTAGGGCTCCATATTAACTTTTTATCCACTTGGCGAGTCAGACTTTTTTATTATTTAAATGCAATAAAAAAAAATCCTCATTTATCTATAAGCATACCCATTGTACATTCATGAATTTAATTATTAATTCCAATCTGAACATTGAACATAAGAGACTTTCATACCTTGGAGCCAGCAATCAGAGCTATGCCCACAGACAGTTTGCGTTTCTGACCCCCGGACAGTGTGCTAGATAACGCGTTCCTCTTGTGTTCCATACCCAGAACTTTGATCATCTCCCGCACTTCGTTATTCGCTCTTTTAGTATCGCATCCCTTCAGCTGTAAAACAGGATAACATTTATATATTGAGTCTCCCCATGGGAAAAATGGGCTTAATGCATGTGCGTTAAGTCATACACGCCATAAATTTTCAGACCCATTCCGGGGCATTGAGCTCAATTTTCCGGGACTTTTGCCGATTTTCCGAGACATGTATACATATAGCGATATATATATATATAGACATATATTCATTTTTGGTACTCATTTTTTTGCAAATCGTAAATTGCTAAGTTCAAAAGCCTATCAGAAATACACTAGATCTATTAACGACAAATTAAACATTATCACGTTCGTTTCTAGATATAAGCCACGTGTTTTTCGTGTTAGAAAAGAGCACCAAATTGCTTTTGTGTACATGTCACATCATCTGCAGGAAACGGGTGGGCATATCCAGGGTCGCATACAAACTTTGTAGCGCAGAGAACCTTGATTTCTGAACTTTTGAATAAAAAATCTGTAACGCGTAGTTGTTGATACTTCTTTATTCATTTATAACATTTATAACATTTATAACAAATCATGAAATGGGAACATACATTCATACATAAATACATACATACGTACACTAAAGTCATTAATTTTCTATTTATTTAGTTAGTGTAACTGTCAAACAACCAATCACAGTACAAAAAAACAAGAGGGCCTGAAAGGCCCAAAGTCGCTCACCTGAGATAACAAGATATTATTGGGACAAATCTTCTGACCAAGTTTCATGAAGATCGGAAAATAAATGTGGCCTCTAGAGTGTTAACATGGTTTTACTATCGCCATATAAGGAAAAATGCCCCGCCCCCTGGCAGCCATGTTTTTCAACCAACCGGCATCATTTTTGAACTCGTCCAAGATATTACCGGGATGAATCTTCTGACCAAGTTTCATGAAGATCGGACAGTAAATGTGGCCCCTAGAGTGTTAACAAGATTTTACTATAGCCATATAAGGACAAATGCCCTGCCGCTTGGAAGCCATTTTTTTCAAGCAAACATAATTATTTTCGAACTCATCTAAGGTATCATTGAGACCAATCTTCTGACCAAATTTCATGAAGATTGGACAATAAATGTGGCCTCTAAAGAGTTAACAAGGCAAATGTTGACTCCACACAACGCACAATGGACAACAGACGATGGACAAAAAGCGATCACAAAAGCTCACCATGAGCATGTTGTGCTCAGGTGAGCTAAAAATACAGTAGATCGTTAAATTATAACGTATACTATTAAAGCCAATTAACAACCACATTAAACAATGCCGCCTTTTCGGTTTGACTGCGAACGTGAGAAAATCGATATGATAACAAGACCCCTGTTAAATGATTGATTTTGACACGTAGCATAGTCACCTTTATGGGTTGGGCATTGCCATGGAGACGCTACGGATTAGTGGGAACACAGATGCGAGGTGCAGGTAAGCCTAAGATAAGGTACATGTATATATGGATTTTGTAAAATCCGGGACATTTGACAGATTTCCGTGACTGTGGGACACAGGACAATCCCGGACAATCCATGACGTATGGCGTGTATGGTTAAGTATCGTCCCACATAAGCCAGTGCTTTCTGCACAGGCTAATCAGGGATGACACGTTCTCCCCAGACTGGATTTTTGTTAAGAAGAGACTTACATTAAACTACATGTTCTATAAAAGCAATTAGTGTTGTCCTTGATTAGTCTGTGTGGGGACTCCACAGGCTAACTTGGAACGACACAGGCTAATCTGGAACAACACAGGCTAATCTGGAACAACACAGGCTAATCAGGAACAACACAGGCTTATCTGGAACAACACAGGCTAATCTGGAATGACACTTTACTCACATTTATTAAGACCAGTTTTTCCAGAATCGGACTCTAATTTACTCATTATAAACAATTAATCAAGGCTTTAAGTCAATATGTCATGATTTCGATAACAAATCTGGATTTTGTATCTGTTTAGAGCTGTGGATCAATAGTAAAACAGTGTTATATGATTTACATGTTAAGACAGCAAATAAAGCTCCTAGGTTGCCCACAACAGGTAAACACAACTCTACAGTTTCAGTATATACGGAATATTACGCTAGTCAATTGTTCCATGTGTGTTGTATCAGTCGAGTGGCTTGTGTGATGACGTATCTCACGAGAGGCGGAGCCTTGAGTGTGATAGGAAATAGCGCAAGCCACAAGACTGATACAAACACTTGTTACAATTGACTTGCGTAATATTTGTTTTATTATATACAACTTTGAATCATTTAAGTTAAAACAAGAGCACCTCATAACAGGTGCCATGCTCGGCTGCGGGTGCAGTTTTGAATAGATGAAATCTTGTCAGATTTTTTATTTTTTATTTTTAAGAGGTCATAGTGACCTTGACCTTTGACCTAGTGACCCAAAAATGGAAGTGGCATGTAGAACTCATCAAGGTGAAGCTACATATGAAGTTTCAAAGTTGTAGGTTAAAGCACTTTGATCTTAGAGCCAAATTTCAAAACCTTGACAAAATGTTAAGGTTTTAGCACGATGCGGACGACGACATACATGACACGACGAACTGGCTATGACAATACTTCGGGTTTTCTCCGAAAACAGCCGAGCTAAAAATGAGTTTAAGCGTTCATAATTAACCAAGAATGCTCTTATAATTTTCTGCATTCAAAGTGACGTCATTAAAAGTAGTCCGGCTAGTATGGTAATACGGAATTGGAAAACTAGGGAGTAGTATAATACGGGAATTATTTCTGTGCAGTTGTATTTAACTGATTGATACAACTTGTTTTTTGGGGGGAACATAAAGCAGGTATATAATAAAAGATTGTATTCTTTTATAAGGGATGTCATTTTTTTTTTAAATATCTGCATATTGGATCAACTGTAGAACAAAAATGAGTCAGAATTCAATAAAGGATATTTTAGATATTATTTATGATTAGCGTTAAACATGTCAAATGGTGAGATGGATAAACACATTTTTGCTTAAGATTTTTTATAGACTCAGAATTTGTTTTGGAACACGAAAAATGAAATTGAGCCTCGCACTGTGAACAGGGGGCCTAATACGTGTGCGTAAAGTGTTGTTCTAAACTGGATTTTTGTAGAGTTCCTTAAAACAACAAGAGATGTGTTTGTCAGTAACACAATGCCCCCTACTGCGACACTTTCATTTATTTCATTTTTTTTAAATCATTTAATGGCAGGTACAGATAACTATCTCCCTTTAAAACTTATTACTTCCCTTGGATTTGTTTTTTTGACCTTTGACCTTGAAGGATGACCTTGACCTTTAACCACTCAAAATGTGCAGCTCCATGAGATACACATGCATGCCAAATAAATCAGAAAGTGTCTTCCTGATTAGCCTGTGCATTCTGCTAATCTGGGACGACACTTTACGCACATTCTCACAGAGCGCAACTCAAATACAAACCTTTGCAAAAAAGTAGAGATGTTCCTCCACCGTGAGTAGATCAAACAGGATGTTGTGTTGAGGGCAGAGTCCCAGGTTCTGTCGCACCTTTTCTATGTCCGTACGTATGTCGTAGCCATTTATGATCGCAGAGCCACTTGTAGGGGACATGAATCCTGGAATTAGGGCCAATAACACATACATGACAAACACTGGGCAGGTATTCTGTTATAAATTTGCTTCAATCAAAGTTAGTTCATGTTCTTATATTGTCAAATTATCAAACATATGCTTAACAACTTTTATGAATTCCAGTTTCAATAAAGATTCTGCCAAAAACAAGAAGTCTTAGCTAGAGCATTGGCATTAAGAAATATTGTACTGTTTGGTCTTGTCATGTTATAGAAATTCTATTTTGCAAAAGATGGCATAGAGTGTGTCATTTTTAACAAAGAGAAAACCCCTGCATTATTTCACATCATATAAAACCCCTGCATTATTTCACATCATATAAAACCTTTGCATTATTTCACATCATATAAAACCCCTGCACTATTTCACATCATATAAAAACCCTGCATTATTTCACATCATATAAAACAGGGCTTAACACTAAGGCACGTCCGAACGACATTCACTGCCTGTACCTAGGTCTGAGCTAGCCAATGTCCCAGTAACATGCCCGACAGGTCGTGTGTATTTTGGGCGGGATTATGTGTTCTATATCAATAAACTGCGTTTTAAAAAAGCTTTTGAAAGATGCAAAAACCTTAATACAGTATGATCAGATGACAATTAAATCCCAGAGTGAAGTCGGAGACTACAAACAGATCGTAACTTGAAATAGATTTGGAACCCCCTGATTGCAATCAAAAAGAGGCCAACAATTCAGAAAATCCCCGGCCGTTTTCCTGGTAAATCACGTCATTTCCTATTTTTAAACGGAATTCCGCTAGATACGGTTTTGATTGGTTTCCTCGAAGTGATGTGTTTTCACGATAAAAATACGTTTTAAACTAAAAGCCGGGATCGCCCAGGATTGTCCGGGATCGATGAAAGTATAGAACTCGACATTAACACAAAGTTAATATACAATTATTAATTATTTATCAATTTTAAATCATTTTAATTTATTTGATTAGAAGTGTTTTGACAATCTTTTTTATGCATTTCAATTAGCAAAACTAATATTAATGGTCGATCCCGGCCTTTAGTAGAGAGTTAACCTTATACAATTGTTACGACTACCGTAACACGTTATTTGTTATTTTGCGACACCTAAGATTCACTTACTGTTTGTTGTCAGACGGCAACCGCAGCAATCTATATGCTAAAAAGGTTTTAACGTTCATGTCGTTTAAGTTTGGCTTTACGGGTGGGGATGGGGGTTCCTCGGATAAGAAAAGAAAAGGGAAGGAGGAAAGTATGAGGAAAAAAAAACAAGGAAATTTCTCTCGAATTGGCGTGAAGATTACAAATAGATGTCTTAAGTAGATAAATATTGAATTCATTAGCATTAGTAAGGCAAGCTAATAAGAATGATTGAATCATAATTGAGCATCTCCACACACAAGAAAATACAAGTTAAATGATAATAAAACATGCATGCCCCCCATATGGGCTGTCCGTTGTACTGGCAGCCATTGTGTGAATACGTGTTTTGTCACTGTGACCTTGACCTTTGACCTAGTGACCTGAAAATCAATAGGGGTCATCTGCGAGTCACGATCAATGTACCTATGAAGTGTCATGATCCTAGGCAAACGCGTTCTTGAGTTATCATCCGAAAATCATTTTACTATTTCGGGTCACCGTGACCTTGACCTTTGACCTAGTGACCTGAAAATCAAAAGGGGTCATCTGCGAGTCATGATCAATCTACCCATGAAGTTTCATGATCCTAGGCATATGCGTTCTTGAGTTATCATCCGAAAATCATTTTACTATTTCGGGTCACCATGACCTTGACCTTTGACCTAGTGACCTGAAAATCAATAGGGTTCATCTGCGAGTCATGATCAATCTACCTATGAAGTTTCATGATACTAGGCATATGCGTTCTTGAATAAGCATCCAAAAATCATTTTACTATTTCGGGTCACCGTGACCTTGACCTTTGACCTTGTGACCTCAAAATCACTAGGGGTCATCTGCGAGTCATGATCAATCTACCCATGAAGTTTCATGATCCTAGGCGTATGCGTTCTTGAGTTATCATCTGGAAACCATTTTACTATTTTGGGTCACCCTGACCTTTGACCTAGTGACCTCAAAATCAATAGGGGTCGCTGTGGTGTAATGGATATGGTGTCCGCCTAGCGACCGGGAGGTCACGGGTTCGATCCCCACCGTGGTAGCGTTCTTTAGATCTTCCCCAAAGACACCAAGTACTGGTTCTAGGCCCAGGAAACGGACTCGAGAGCGTTAATATAAGCCTTCGGCTTTCGATGCAATCGAGCTAAAATAAATAGGTTTAAACTAATAGGGGTCATCTGCAAATCATGATCAATCTACCCATGAAGTTTCATGATCCTAGGCGTATGTGTTCTTGAGTTATCATCCGGAAACCATTTTACTATTTCGGGTCATCGTGACCTTGACCTTTGACCTAATGACCTCAAAATCAATAGGGGTCATCTGCAAGCCCATATGGGCTGTCCGTTGTACTGGCAGCCATTGTGTGAATACATGTTTTGTCACTGTGACCTTGACCTTTGACCTGAAAATCAATAGGGGTCATCTGCGATGATCCTAGGCAAACGCGTTCTTGAGTTATCATCCGAAAATCATTTTACTATTTCGGGTCACCGTGACCTTGACCTTGTGACCTAAAAATCAATAGGGGTCATCTGCGAGCCATGATCAATCTACCTATGAAGTTTCATGATCCTAGGTATAAGTGTTCTTGAGTTATCATCCGAAAATCATTTTACTATTTCGGGTCACCGTGACCTTGACCTTTGACCTAGTGACCTGAAAATCTTTAGAGGTCATCTGCGAGTCATGATCAATCTACCTATGAAGTTTCATGATTCTAGGCATATGCGTTCTTGAATTATCATCCGAAAATCATTTTACTATTTCAGGTCACCGTGACCTTGACCTTTGACCTAGTGACCTCAAAATCAATAGGGGTCATCTGCGAGTCATGATCAATCTACCCATGAAGTTTCATGATCCTAGGCGTATGCGTTCTTGAGTTATCATCCGGAAACCATTTTACTATTTCGGGTCAGCGTGACCTTGACCTTTGACGTAGTGACCTCAAAATCAATAGGGGTCATCTGCAAGTCATGATCAATGTACCTATGAAGTTTCATGATCCTAGGTCCAAGCGTTCTTGAGCTATCGTCTGACACCACCGACCGACCTACCGACAGACAGACCGACATGAGCAAAGCAATATACCCCCTCTTCTTCGAAGGGGGGCATAAATATAAAGGTTTTGATAATACTTTGGTCGGGGCACATGAAAGATTGGTCAGGGCTAGTAGGTTCTGCATTTTCTAGCCCGAATGGGCTAGTTGAAAAAAAAAGTTAGTGTTAAGCCCTGTAAAACCCATGCATTATTTCACATCATATAAAAAAAACTGCATTATTTCACATCATATAAAACACCTGCATTATTTCACATCATATAAAACCTCTGCATTATTTCACATCATTTAAAACCCCTGCATTATTTCACATCATATAAAACCCCTGCATTATTCCACATCGATGGACCAATCACAGGTCAAATGTTGCAAGCTAAAAGTGTAATAATTCTTTTCCAGACAAGTTTGTGTCAGCAGAGAGACTGGAACAGAAAGACAAATTAACTATTTTCTAATAAAATTTCAATATTGTGCTGATCCGATCTTGTAAAACAAATTGCTAGGGAAATCCGGCTATATGCATAAGCCTAAAGTGTTGTCGCAGATTACACTGCTTAACAGGGACGACACTTTCAGCTTTTATGTATTTTTTTTTAAAGGAAGTCTCTTCTAAAAGAAAAATCAGTCTAGGTCGAAAGTGTTGTCCCTGATAAGCCTGTGCTGACTTCACAGGCTAAACTGAGATGACACTTTATGCACATAGTGTTGTCCCTGATAAGCCTGTGCTGACTTCACAGGCTAAACTGAGATGACACTTTGCACATAGTGTTGTCCCTGATAAGCCTGTGCTGACTTCACAGGCTAAACTGAGATGACACTTTATGCACATAGTGTTGTCCCTGATAAGCCTGTGCTGAATTCACAGGCTACACTGAGATGACACTTTATGCACATAGTGTTGTCCCTGATAAGCCTGTGCTGACTTCACAGGCTAAACTGAGATGACACTTTGCACATAGTGTTGTCCCTGATAAGCCTGTGCTGACTTCACAGGCTTAACTGAGATGAAACTTTATGCACATAGTGTTGTCCCTGATAAGCCTGTGCTGACTTCACAGGCTAAACTGAGATGAAACTTTATGCACATAGTGTTGTCCCTGATAAGCCTGTGCTGACTTCACAGGCTACACTGAGATGACACTTTATGCACATAGTGTTGTCCCTGATAAGCCTGTGCTGACTTCACAGGCTAAACTGAGATGACACTTTATGCACATAGTGTTGTCCCTGATAAGCCTGTGCTGATATCACAGTCTACACTGGGATGACACTTTATGCACATAGTGTTGTCCCTGATAAGCCTGTGCTGATATCACAGTCTACACTGGGATGAAACTTTATGCACATAGTGTTGTCCCTGATAAGCCTGTGCTGACTTCACAGACTACACGGGGATGACACTTTCAATTTCAGAATCTCATGTAGTTCACTCACCAGTTAGCATTGATATGGTTGTAGTCTAGTTCACTCACCAGTTAGCATTGATATGGTTGTAGTCTAGTTCACTCACCAGTTAGCATTGATATGGTTGTAGTCTAGTTCACTTACCAGTTAGCATTGATATGGTTGTAGTCTAGTTCACTCACCAGTTAGCATTGATATGGTTGTAGTCTAGTTCACTCACCAGTTCGCATTGATATGGTTGTAGTCTAGTTCACTCACCAGTTCGCATTGATATGGTTGTAGTCTAGTTCACTCACCAGTTAGCATTGATATGGTTGTAGTCTAGTTCACTCACCAGTTAGCATTGATATGGTTGTAGTCTAGTTCACTCACCAGTTAGCATTGATATGGTTGTAGTCTAGTTCACTCACCAGTGAGCATTGATATGGTTGTAGTATAGTTCACTCACCAGTTAGCATTGATATGATTGTAGTCTAGTTCACTCACCAGTTAGCATTGATATGGTTGTAGTCTAGTTCACTCACCAGTTAGCATTGATATGGTTGTAGTCTAGTTCACTCACCAGTTAGCATTGATATGGTTGTAGTCTAGTTCACTCACCAGTTAGCATCGATATGGTTGTAGTCTAGTTCACTCACCAGTTAGCATCGATATGGTTGTAGTCTAGTTCACTCACCAGTTAGCATTGATATGGTTGTAGTCTAGTTCACTCACCAGTTAGCATCGATATGGTTGTAGTCTAGTTCACTCACCAGTTAGCATCGATATGGTTGTAGTCTAGTTCACTCACCAGTTAGAATTGATATGGTTGTAGTCTAGTTCACTCACCAGTTAGCATTGATATGGTTGTAGTCTAGTTCACTCACCAGTTAGCATCGATATGGTTGTAGTCTAGTTCACTCACCAGTTAGCATCGATATGGTTGTAGTCTAGTTCACTCACCAGTTAGCATTGATATGGTTGTAGTCTAGTTCACTCACCAGTTAGCATTGATATGGTTGTAGTCTTTCCAGCTCCGTTATGTCCCAGTAGAGATGTAATTTGACCTTCAAACATGTTCAAGGTCGTATTCTCCACTGCAACCTTAGCCTTGAAGGACTGTAAATTAATTCACATATCAGTGAACAGTGCACACTGATAAATGGAGTATTGCATAACTACACTTTATGGTGGAGACATATTTCATGTTTTGATTCAATTGCTTTAGAAGTGTATAAGTAGTTTGCTCCACAATCTTAGAACAAGCCCACCGTCAGTATGACTGCTAAGTACCCCGTGCCAAACTCTGTTTGCCTGGGTATACAAATACTTACATTCACAACATTAAAATATAATATTTTTCATAATTGAGTCAAATCTTTTGATTACTGCATAAATAATATCTGTAGTGCATACAACTAAAACATGATGCTAGGGGGACAAGATTTATTTGCATACATATGAGTCGTGTTCTGAGAAAACTGCACATAATGCAAGTGCGCAAAGTGTTGTCCCAGATTAGCCTGTGCAGTCCGCACAGGCTAATCAGGGACGACACTTTCCGCCTAAATTTGATTTTTGCTTAGAAGAGACTAAATTTAAACGAAAAATGTCATAAAAGCAGAAAGTGTCGTCCCTGATGGGACAACACTTTACGCACAAGCATTAAGCCCAGTTTTCTAAGAACACGGCTCAAATGACTGGTTCAAAACATCATTACATCTATTTGATTATATGAACAATGAAATTCACTGATGGTGACTATATACAATTCAATAACTTTTTTGGTAAAACTTAAATACTTGAGATTGCAAAGTAAGGGAAACAAATAATACAACACCATGCAGGACGTAAGGGTGATACAACACCATGCAGGACGTAAGGGTGATACAACAATACAGATTATTAGGACTTCAACATTTACGATGACATCGATACTTACATGCCATAAAAAAGCAACAAATTAATATCATTTTATTCTAGTTTATATGTTCATAATTGTTCAATAATATGTATGATATATACAGTTATTACAAATTTGTTAAAGGGTACATTAGAAAATCATGCTGTTTTTTATATAAATAGGACAGATACATGTAGTTATGTATTTATTTTAGTATTTTGTTTTGTTAGGTTCAGACTGGACTTCTGATAAACTCTCCAGTATGAGTAAATCATAGATGTACGCTGGCATATCAACTCTTTCAGTGCTGGAACCGAATTTTGAAGGCCTTTGCAAACCGTTTGGATCCTGATGAGACGCCACAGAACGTGGCGTCTCATCAGGATCCAAACTGTTTGCTATTCTGATAGCATTCTTTGAAAAATCAAAGAAAATGCTAATTTTAGAAATTCAGCAGATGACATTTTAGCACACGACAAATTTCCCAGCATGCAAAGGGTTAAGTAGCAGGCGAAATTAAAGAGACTTGTTCAGAGCTTGATTAATAAATGGACAGAAAAAAAATGTAATAAATTCTAAAATGAATTATATCAAAATAAGAGTACCGGTAACACTAATAAATTGGAGAAATACAAAAATCACTATTTCATTTATGGAATATCAACAATTGAAAGGGATAAAATTACAAAGAGTTTCTAAGGCTTTTAATTGGCATTAAAAGAAATATGTATATTACTACTTACAATAAAAACAACATGAAGATTCAAAGCCAGGATGAGCATGTGATAGCATTTTTTATTTTGATACCAAAAGACCAAGTTCCAATTACAGCTAAGGCAAAACAATATACTAATTCTTTGTCTTTGTGATTTATACTATTTTAGATTAATTCAAGATTATTCCAAGCATTATTATTTTATTAATGTTAGATAACATAATTTTTCCAAATACAAAACTCTGTGAAAAGTTTCCTAAATTATTCTCATTTGAACATTTTCCTTTAGTATTCTAATTGTTATCCAAAGCTCAAAAGGTAGATGACAGATTTCAAGAGTATTAGTTTTCATTGAGAGGAAAGAACAAAGCACTCAAAAGCAACCAAAAATATAAAAAAAAACATTGAAGTAAAGCAGCTTCTGTCTCAAGGGCGACTCAAGCTATGGATTTTTTCATTTTTAAATTGGTTTTTTATTCATTGATGATCACAGAAAATCTATGCTTTGGCACTTAAATTATGGCATATTAAATCAAAACTAGTCATTATACGAAAGGCTCAACTTTGCAGCTGACATTTTCTTGCTGTTTAAACATCTTGGAAATTAACAGTTACCTAAAAACCCCTGTCAATTGAAAATAATGCAATGCATGCTAACATTTCATTTTAATACTAATGAAAATAAATTGTTCATTTCACTGTGAAATATTTTCTTTGTAATATTCACTTTAACTATGTTTATGTTAGACAGCTTTTCCAGCTTTTACTGCATTCATAATTCATAAAATATTTATTTTCCACATGTTGCTTAACTTGGGAATGAATTTTACTGATTCATTTCTGGGAATTTCCAGAACTACTTTCACACCATTAGACTAGGCCAATTGTTATTGCAGAATAGCCCACCATTTTTTCCTCCTTTGTCTTAACAAAAAAGAAGTCTGGTGTTGTGGTAGAATTTATAATTTATGTTAACTTACAGATATCTTGTATTTAACCCTTTCCTCATCAAAAGCAAAGTGAAAATAGCTTTGGCAACCAGCAAAAAAACAGAACAGCCTGGGAGTAACGCGCAGTTTGTTCAGGTTTTATGCAGTTTGCTGCTCATCAGTATCTTAAGGTTAGAAATGAAGCCTTTAAACTTGAATTAAGTATGAAAGGTATTTAATTAAATGTAACTTTGTAAAGGACTACAAATGCGTCAAAATATGTATCTAAGTGGTAAAGGGTGAATTCAGATCAACGTATTTAAAGTCGCCCAGAGATTGAAAGCTGCTTATATAGAGACTAGCTTGTAGTTAAGGCCTCCTAACATTCTTGAGTCGCGTTCTGAGAAAACTGGGCATAATGCATGTGCATAAAGTGGCGTCCCAGATTAGCCTGTGCAGTCCACACAGGCTAATCTGGGACAACACTTTCCGCTTTTATGGTATTTTTAAAGGAAGTCTCTTCTCACCAAAAATTTTGTTTAGACACAAAGTGTCGTCCCTGACTGCACTGCGGACTGCACATGCTAATCTGGGACAACACTTTACGCACATGCATTATGCCCAGATTTCTCAGAACGCAACTCAAGAATGTTAGGAGGCCGTAACTACAAACAATGTTTAGGTTTGTGTCAGTGGTCTTACTTTCTTACACCTGTCAAACACGCCTCCATCAAACATCTGAAGCATGCAGAGCAGAACAATATAAGCATGTGAAAATGACATGGCATTGTAATGCATGGATAATATAAGTCGCGTTCTGAGAAAACTGGGCATAATGCATGTGCGTTAAGTGTCGTCCCAGATAAGCCTGCGCACAGGCTAATCAGGGACGACACTTTCCACTTTAATGACATTTTTCGTTTAAACTAAGTCTCTTCTTAGCAAAAATGCAATTTAGGTGCGGAAAGTGTCCTCCCTGATTTGCCTGTGCAGTCTGGGACGCCACTTTACGCACATGCATTATGCCTAGTTTTCTAAGAACGTGACTCATATGATGATAACTACAGGTTTGTTAATAAATAGTATATCTCAAAGTGTCAGTGAAGTCATGGCTATGGTGTTCAACTCGTGACCGAGATGTCTGGGGTTCAATCCCCACTCAGGGAATGTTGCCAGGATCCTTCCAAAGACACCAAGTACTGGTTCCAGGGAATGTTGCCAGGATCCTTCCAAAGACACCAAGTACTGGTTCTTCACAAGAAACAAACGCAAAAGTGGCTATACAAGCCAAAGGCTGTCAATGTAAGTGAGCTATAAAAAAATAGACTAAAGTAAAGATACATCACATACTAGCAAGATACACTGATTATATGATGATACAATGTAAGCTGATATATTCCATGAAATGCACTGATTTGTGAACAACTTTAATGCTTTATCAATATATTCCACCAGCAATTATGTATTCACAAATGTTCCTTTAAATGCACACAATGTATTTAATTATGCAAGCAGCTAAAGTATTTGTTTCAGGCCTTACACTGACATTTGCCAAATTTTCCAATCGCTACACATTTGGCTAAAGGCCTTATTATTTATTCTCTTCGACTTCGAGAGGCGCAAACAGTCATACTTTAAGATAAGAAAACCTCACAATAAGCCCAATACATTTAAGATTTCAAAGTACAGTTCAGATTCAATTTTTTTGAGTCAAAGTCTGCTCTCATGAATATTGTTTTCAATGTTCCTTATTCAACTGCACTGTAAATAATCTGACGCACTGACTATATTAACAAGAGCACCGCATAACGGGTGCCACGCTTGGCTCTGAAAGCTTGTCAGAATTTTTTATTTTTTAATATTTTTTTTAAAGAGGTCAAAGTGACCTTGATCTTTGACCTAGTGACCCAAAATGGGTGTGGCGTGTAGCACTCCTCAAGGTGCATCAACATATGAAGTTTCAAAGTTGTAGGTGGAAGCACTTTGATTTAAGAGCCAATGTAAAGGTTTTAGCATGACGCCGACGGACGGCTGACGGCTAGCAGGCTATGACAATACCTCGGGTTTTCTCCGAAAACAGCCTTGCTAATAAAACTAACAAATATTCTCAGTCTACAGTCTCTAAACATACATTCTCTATTAAATTTAACTACTAAATATTCTAACCCAGATCAGTGATTATTAATTATTCCTACCTTTCGTAAGTTTCGTATACTGATGCCAATCCTAGCGTCAGGCGGGTCACGCTCGAAGTTCTTGGGGTTAATGACTGCTCCATTTTGGTGTCCGTTAATCATGTCAGAGTCATTTACCTTTGACCCACACCAATACGACGGCTGAAAATAAAGGAACATCATGCAAATAAATAGAAAATACTTCGGCAAATGTTGAAGACCGATAAGTTTCTCTAGCGATGCTTCCCAAACCTGAACAAGGAGCCCTGGCAAGTGGTCACCTTTTTTATGCTTCGCAAATAAACATTTCTGTTTTCAATAATTATCTAATTGTATTTCCCACCATTTTCTAATGTTTTCTTTCTCCAAATTGAAAACTAACACAAGGAGCAAAACAAGATAAACATTAAATGACAGAATTGAAATAAATAAAATGACATTATAATTGCCTGTGAAACCTCTGTAGTGGCTATGCTGGAATAAAGCTTAGTTTATACCTCAGCATTTATTTTGACCCTGCATACCTGATGATGGAATAAGTATGATATCAATAATAAAATTGAATGTTTACTGAGACACTATCGACAAACATAGATTGGAAATCATTAACACAGAATATGGCTTTTTACAAGACAATTCAATTTACCTTCGATTCATACAGTATTTTATTTTTATAGTATTGTTTTTATTAATAATAAATGATAGGAAATGTTCATGTAAGATAATTATTACAAAGATGTCATCAAAAGTTATTTCAAATTGAGCATGATCTAACTGTTTATTTTTGGGATTTCATGCACACTGTTTGTTGAATGTGTATTCCGTAGTTAAGCGATTTAATGGTTCTTCTTCCTTTACAAGCAATTTATGCATTATTATCATATTAAATTATTGCATTACATACAATGGATTTTTTCATGCAGCAATTTGAGAACCCATCACTACAAACAATGTCACCATTAATGGCTTAAATGATAAACTTTTTGTAAGCTTCCCACATACAGTGGCAATTTTGAGCTACAAGTTGAATGTTTAATAGTGAAAATGGTTAACACTTTATTTTTATTACAGCTGCACTTCTTTGCACAACTTCTATAAAGCGCAGTATGCCTAATAACTACATACATGCAAAGACAGCAATAATATATTTGGTAAACTAAGAAGAGTTAAGTTTTACATAAGTTTTAATTTATATTTTGTTGACAGCCACCAAAGGGCATTGCCTCACAGCTGTACTTCAAAGGAGGTGCTTCAGGACTGTACTCCAGTAGATCCCCCTCACTGAGAGATACACAGCAAAATGAGGCAGAGCTGGGAGCCAAAGAAGACCAACTGGAGAACATAGTAAGTCTCGAGCTGGGAGCCAAAGAAGACCAACTGGACACCATAGTAAGTCTCGAGCTGGGAGCCAAAGAAGACCAACTGGACACCATAGTAAGTCTCGAGCTGGGACCCAAAGAAGACCAACTGGAGAACATAGTAAGACTCGAGCTCGGAGCCAAAGAAGATCAACTGGAGACCATAGTAAGTCTCGAGCTGGGAGCCAAAGAAGACCAACTGGAGAACATAATAAGTCTCAAGATGGGAGCCAAAGAAGACCTACTGGAGACCATAGTAAGTTTTGAGCTGGGAGCCAAAGACCAACTGGAGACCATAGTAAGACTCGAGCTGGGAACAAAAGAAGACCAACTGGAGAACATAGTAAGTCTCGAGCTGGGAGCCAAAGAAGATAACAGTCTCAAAGAAATAAACACCATAGTCATGTGCCTGTTCATAACTTAACAGCTGCAGGACGGCTACAATCACTTGTCCTGATGATCCATCACCTGTCCAGATTAATACAGATGATCATCTTCCAACAGTAAACAGGAAACAATTGACTAAACCACTACTTCCATAGTTGAAAATGAAGCAGTTTTAATACACTTAAAACATAGAAATTCAGTTAAATTACTGGTGTGCTTCAAATAAATTAAAGAAAACGACCTATTTACAAAAAGATGAAGTTAGTGTTCAAAATGCCTCTGACATTAATGCATTTTCGAAATTCTTTTCTTGAATTAAATACATGTTGTGTACTTTGAAAAATCCAGGTCACAAATATAAAACTGGCAAGACAAATGAATGCCAGGAGAATCAAAACCAGTTAGCTGTTGCCCATAGAGCACATTCCAACAGTTTCACAGAAATATCAAACCTGTCAACATTGATTCATAAGTCATAATAGCACATGTCTACCTATTATCTTATTGTGGCTAATTGTATTAAAACATGAAAATAAATCCGAATTTTATACTGAATTGTTTATCTTTTGCAACTGTTTCTAATGAAACATGCATTGTGGCTACTTATTCAGGCCCTATTAGTCCCATGTTGTTATGATTCTATAAGTGCAAAAGACACAACTATGAACTTACTAAAATCATTTGCCGATTAAATGTGTAATTATTGCAAGATTGAACCAACAAACTACTAACTCAAACAGTTAGAAAAAACACATCTACTGCAAAAAATATAGGAATATCACCTTTTTTCCACACCAGTACTTTGTCTACAAGTAAAATACAGATGGTTCCATAAAGGCATGATGCTTGAATATAAAACCTTGAACAAATGCTCAGTGTTTCCATGGCAATACAAAAACTGGTAGATTTTTGTTGGTGAATGATTTAGCGATTTGGTGGAACAATCGAAAATGCATAAAATAACACAATTAATTCACTAATTAATTACAAAATGTGTTTTTGCTTGATAAGCTACCTATCTGAGAATTAATAATGAATGTGAGTTATACATTAGCAAATGAACAAGAAGTTTGAGTATTCTTCATGAAAATACAAGTACTTTTGAAAGTTCTTTCTTAAAATAACCAAATTTATAAGTTTTGAAACACAGGCAAACCAATAAAAACAGAAGAAATTCTATAACCATTCACAGAAGCTAGTGAAACCAGAACAAACACCTAGCCACCAGTTTAAGATCGGGATGTTTTTTCACAATATATCTCAGCTATGTCATGGTTTATTATTCTTTATTTCAAATATGTCTCTCTTCAGTAAAGAGAATATTTTGGAGTAATTTTGTCTAATTAAGTATGGATTTTCACAGATTTCTATGAGTAGTGTGTATTGCGTATTGTCAGTGTACGGTCAAACTGTAAGCTATCATAATTACCAGGAATGGGAACCACGGGGGTTGGGCGATACCGGCTTCCCCAGGGTTGATGTTGTCCACATACCAGGCAATCAGCATGTAGAGTACCGTATCAACAATAAGCATCACCATGGCGTCAATCAGTGCAAAGTTGTCATCCACCGTTCCTGGTTCGTAAAAATTGCTCCACTGTGCTCCTTCACCTGAATATGAGCAATAACATGAATTAACCCATTTATTCCTTGTGGACTCTGCCATCCTTCTAAATTGAATCAGTTTATTTCCAAAATTAGGGATGACTAGCATATTTAATTCTATATTTAGAATATTTCTTACAGAAATTCCTTTAAGCAAACAGTGCAGACACTGATGAGACGCCATATGATGCGGCGTCTCATCTGGGTCTACGCTGTTTGCCAAGGCCTTTTTTCTAGACGCTAGGCATAAATGGGTTAAGATATTAATAAATGTCCTTCAAAATCAGGTCACTTCTATTGCCTCAGACGAACTTATATGGCAATGTGTCCTTTGTATGGCAAAAACGTGTCTTATTTATCAAATCCAGTTCCAATATTCCAAATTGATGGTTTGGTTTTAAGATAGTTGGAAATAGAACTGTTAATTATAGAAATAAAGAGTTTCAAGTTATAATATCCATTTGTATGATATCTTTAAGGTCATTATTTTTTCTTTTACAAGTTTTATCAATTTCATTAAAAAATTATATATCAATCAATAATACTTTTTTACTCATTTAAAGTAATTTCACCCAAAAATTCTCAATTTAATAGGTATTGGTCATAATCCCAAAGAAGTGAAACAAGAGGGCCAAGATGGCCCTAGTTCGCTTACCTGAGAGGAGTCGGTTTTATTCAATCTTTACCAAACGTCAAACTTGACCTAGATATTGTCCAGACAAACATCCTGGTCAAGTTTCATCATTATTGATCCAAAACTCTGGCATATTGAGTGATTTTGTTTTTGTAAGATTTGGCCTGGTGACCTATGTTTTGAGTTGACCCCCTTACCAAACATCAAACTTTGCTTACAAAAAGAATATTATGACCAAGATTCATAAAATCTGAAACAAAATTGTGATCTCTAGAGTGTTTACAAGGATTTTGTATAATAATATGAAAATTTGGACAATCTAAAGGCAATAATTATGGCATTAAATATGTGATATATATAAAACCAATCTTTTCTACAAGTTTCATGATGATGGGGCAAAAAATGTGACTTCTAGAGTGTTCACAAGCTTTTTTTACTATATAAATATAAGAAAACTGCCCCCCCCCCCCGGCAGCCATGTTATTTAACTGACTGGAACCATTTTCAAACTCAATTCTCATATCAAGGAAACAAATGTTCTGACCAAATTTCATGACAATTGGGCCAAAAATGTGACTTCTAGAGTGTTCACATGTTTTCACAATAAATATAGAGAAAAATGCCCCGCCCACTGGCGGCCATGTTTTTTCATCGATCTGGACCATTTTCAAACTCGTACAAGATATCAATAAAAGCAATGTTTTGACCAACTTTCATGATGACTGGGCAAAAAATTGTGACTTCTAGACTGTTTACAAGGTTTCTCTATAGCCAAATAAGGAAAACTGCCCCCCCCCCCCCGGCAGCCATGTTATTCAACTGACCGGAACCATTTTTGAACTCAACTCTCATATCAAGGAAACAAATGTTCTGACCCAATTTAATGAAAATTGGGCCAAAAATGTGAATTCTAGAGTGTTCTCATGTTTTCACTATATACATATAGAGAAAAATGCCCCGCCCACTGGCGGCCATGTTTTTTCACCGATCTGGACCATTTTCGAACTAGTCCGAGATATCAATAAAACCAATGTTTTGACCAACTTTCATGATGATTGGGCAAAAATTGTGACTTCTAAGAGTGTTTACAAGGTTTCTCTAAAGCCAAATAAGGAAAACTGCCCCGCCCACTGGCGGACCCAGTTTTGAAACTCGACAGAGATTTCATTGGGACAAAGCTTCTGACCAAGTTTCATGAAGATCGGACAATAAATGTGGCCTCTAGAGTGTTTACAAACAAATGTGGATAGACGGACGGACGAAGGACAAAGACTAGTCAAAAAAGCTCACCTGAGCAATCAGGTGAGCTAACAAGAGCTGTCAGAGGACAGCGCGCTCGACTATTCGAGTGCTTGACAGTATAACATAAGCCATCATGGGGAAATTGTTCATATTCAATAATTTATTAGGACGATCTTTCAAAAATAAAAAAAAGGAATACAAAAAATTTTTTTTTTTGGGGGGGGGGGGGGGGGTTGAGAGGGGGGCATAATTTGGGGTGTGGTCATTTATAAGACGTTCTTTAAAAAATAAAAAATAAATATTTTTTTTTTGTGGGGGGGGGGGGGTGAGAGGGGTTATAATGTGGGGTGGGGTAATTAATGAGATGATGTTAACAAAAATATTTTTTTTTTTTTTTTTGGGGGGGGGGTCGAGAGGGGGGTATAATGTGGGGTGTGGTAATATATTAGATGATGTTTAACAAAAAAAATCTTTTTTTTTGGGGGGGGGGGGGAATCTGGGTAGGGGCGCGGGGTATTGCTTGGGTGGAATCCATTGTGGTATTCAGGTAAGTGTTGTTTTGTTAAAGTAATAATAAAATGTGATCACTATTTATCTTTCTACCGCATATTTACCAAATCTGAAGTTAAGAGTGGTAATTAAATAATTAGTTTTATGATGCTAATAGTCTTTTACACCTTTCTGCCGATTGCCGAATTAAATTGAAAGGTGATAATTAATTTGTTTTTTACTCCCAAACTAGCCTTAATGACAGCAGTGTGTTTTAATTAAAGAGATAATGAAAAACACGAGCGGTTTAATTGTATTTTAAGTTTAATAAAAGTATTGAGTTTGTAACACTTCGGAAAAGTAATTCATCTAGACAACTATAAAAACGGAAGTAATCCTTTTGTCTTCTTATTACTTTATCATTATTATAATTATTATCGTCCTGAATATTGTCAAATTTAATTAAATGTGAAAAGAAAAGACAGCGTCTCTGCTTCTTTCTTTTGCAATTATGACTTCTTGACCCGGATGTCAGAAAGGTGCCCGTGTGTTATCGGTAACAATCAATGTAATATAAACAATTGACAGAGATATTTATTATGCAACTGTTATGACAACAGCACTATAACACATCCCGATCAATATACTGGGGTATTACTGTGAAACAAATAGTTGACAACACCAAATTGATTTGCTATTTTCACAACACAAAACTATATTGACAAATTCTTTCGGAAATGGCCGATTTCGGACACTGATTTTTTAGTGAGTATTTTACTCGGATTTTAAATTTTTACCAAACTCGGGGGTGCGTATTATACACGAGGGTGTATTATATTCATGGATTTACGGTATGTCAAATGCTTGATACAGTGGTCTGCTCTTGTTTATAGCTTGGGGTCATGTTGGTAAACAAGTATGCAAAATATAAAAGCAATATGTCAAAGGATATAAGAAATATTTGGGGTAGTACGCAAAGTTTAACATAGATTTATCAATAATATGCATATTCTAAGTATAAAAGGGGCAATAATTCTGTCAAAATGCTTGATACAGTTGTATGCTCTTGTTTATAGGTTGGGGTCCTGATGGTTAACAAGTATGCAAAATATGAAAGCAATATGTCAAGGGACATTGAAAATATTTGGGGTAGTACGCAAACTTTAACATTTGCTGCATATTCTAAGTGGAAAAGGGGCCATAATTATGACAAAATGCTTGCTAGAGTTGTCTGCTCTTGTTTATAGGTTGGGGTCATGTTGGTAAACAAGTATGCAAAATATAAAAGCAATATGTCAAAGGATATAGGAAATATTTGGGGTAGTACGCAAAGTTTAACATAGATTTATCAATAATATGCATATTCTAAGTTTAAAAGGGGCAATAATTCTGTCAAAATGCTTGATACAGTTGTATTCTCTTGTTTATAGGTTGGGGTCATGATGGTTAACAAGTATGCAAAATATGAAAGCAATATGTCACGGGACATTGACAATATTTGGGGTTGTACACAAACTTCAACATTTGCTGCATATTCTAAGTGGAAAAGGGGCCATAATTAAGACAAAATGCTTGATAGAGTTGTCTGCTCTTGTTTATAGGTTGGGGTCATGTTGGTAAACAAGTATGCAAACAAGGGCTGTTTGTAAAACATGCATGCCCCCCATATGGGCTGTCAGTTGTAGTGGCAGCCATTTTGTGAATACGATTTTTGTCACTGTGACCTTGACCTTTGACCTAGTGACCTGAAAATCAATAGGGGTCATCTGCGGGTCACGATCAATGTACCTATGAAGTGTCATGATCCTAGGCATAAGCGTTCTTGAGTTATCATCCGAAAATCATTTTACTATTTCCGGTCACCGTGACCTTGACCTTTGACCTAGTGACCTCAAAATCAATAGGGGTCATCTGCGAGTCATGATCAATCTACCCATGAAGTTTCATGATCCTAGGCATATGCTTTCTTGAGTTATCATCCAGAAACCATTTTACTATTTCAGGTCACCGTGACCTTGACCTTTGACCTAGTGACCTCAAAATCAATAGGGGTCATCTGCAAGTCATGATCAATGTACCCATGAAGTTTCATGATCCTAGGCGTATGCGTTCTTGAGTTATCATTCAAAAACCATTTTACTATTTCTGGTCACTGTGACCTTGACCTTTGACCTAGTGACCTCAAAATCAATAGGGGTCATCTGCAAGTCATGATCAATGTACCTATGAAGTTTCATGATCCTAGGCCCAAGCGTTCTTGAGTTATCGTCTGACAACCACCTGGTGGACGGACCGACAGACCGACATGAGCAAAGCAATATACCCCCTCTTCTTCAAAGGGGGGCATAAATATGAAAGCAATATGTCAAGGGACAATGAAAATGATTGGGGTAGTACGAAAACTTTAACATTTGCACGCTAACGCTAACGGAAACGCCGACGCAGGGGTGAGTAGGATAGCTCCACTAAATATATATTTCATATATAATAGTCGAGCTAAAAAGGCCATGAGAATGCGGCAAATTATATTAGAAATGTTAAACTTGAAAAAGGGGCATAACTTCTTTTTTTTTTCAAAATGCAGGATGATTCAAGGGCACATCCCTTATAACTTCATAACTATGAAACTCTTAAAACATTGAAAAAGTCACTCAAGACACATAGTCATTCATAAAGCCTTATACCTACACCCTTTTGTTTATAATTATTGTTCTTTTTTTGGTAATTTGTAATATGTTATATCTCTGCGAGGCATATTGATTTAATTACAAATACCCTGAACAAACTATATTCGTGGCCTTAATTGATCACAAAAAGCAATGTTATATATGATATATGTATATTGCTTGTCAATTTCATAACATACATATTGGATAGTTTTAAGCCGTAAATCAGTGAAGTTGTTGCTAAGTAACTAGGCTTGGTTCACATTTATTGTATATTGTAGAAACATTCAGTATTTTCATAAAATCAATATGATGAAAATATATGGAAAACCTACTAGTATAATGTGCTACACATCATTATACTAAAGCCAGGGGGGTTGAAGATTAGATTGTGATATGTGTAAGGTTGTGAGGTACATAATATATTGAATGCTTTTGAAGCAAGTGGGTGTCCAAACAATAGGACATTGGGTTGAGTAAACAAGTATTATTTAACCTTTAATACTGCAAAAATGGAACCACTTTTCATATTTAGTTGCATAGAAGAACAGCATTTGATTCTTACAAATCTGATTCACTATGACCAAAATACAGACTGACCTACACTGGCAAATTAGTATTAACATTATTAGTATGTTGAGCAGGCAGAAGGCTTCTGTAACTGCCTGAAGCAAAAAATACAACTTATTAATGTGAATTAAGTACTCGACCTTATAAAATTATGCAGTGTTTGTGATGTTTTTCTGTACTTTTCAGAGTTTTTCATGTTTTTGCCGAGATTATACAATGCCATTGTGTTAACGTTTTATTAGGCATTTAATATTTTAAGTGAAGAAATTATAGTCTATTATCATAACATGAATTAAACAAGAGCACCGCCTTGCGGGTGCAGACCGCTCTTCTATTTTCTTTTTAAAGGTGAAGGGACTCTCATTTTCAATCACAAAAGAGGGAGGGGTGGAGTGAAGAGGGGTGTATAGTGTGGAAACGTGGACATTTATTACATTACCTTCCAAAAATGCGAAAAAAAAATGCAAAAAATAAAAAAAATTCGGAGGGGGGGGGGGGGGGGGGGGGGGTGGGGGATGGGGTGGGGGGTGGATTCTTGGGTGCGATGGTTGGACGGTATTTCAAACATAAAACAAGGGCTGTTTGTAAAACATGCATGCCCCCCATACGGGCTTTCCGTTGTAGTGGCAGCCATTGTGTGAATACGATTTTTGTCACTGTGACCTTGACCTTTGACCTAGTGATCTGAAAATCAATAGGGGTCATCTGCGGGTCACGATTAATGTATCTATATAGTGTCATGATCCTAGGCAAAAGCGTTCTTGAGTTATCATCCGAAAATCATTTTACTATTTCGGGTGACCGTGACCTTGACCTTTGACCTTGTGACCTCAAAACAAATTTTCTTAAGTAAAATTCATTTTAATTATTAAATACTTACCTGTTATCTCTAGCTTACCCCTTTCCAAGGGAGTTATTTCATCCGGAAAATATTCAAGCGCTGGGAATCGTCCACCTCTATAAGAATCCAAATCAGATTAAACATAGTACAATGCAACCTAACAGGAAATCAAGAACCACAACTCATCTTTCCTTTACGCAAACATAAAAAGGCGATGAGCGGGGTGGGAGGTGGGACTTACCGATAACAGGTAAGTATTTAATAATTAAAATGAATTTTACTTAAGAAAATTTGTTTTAATATCATAAATACGTTACCTGTTATCTCTAGCTGATTTTGCAGCTGCGGCGGGAAGGTTCGCATATTTTTTCCCATCACAGCAAAACCCATATAGAGGGTTTACAGCCAGAGATAGTAGAATCAAGTCCTCTTATAATCTTTGTTAGTACAGTATAGTACTTAATTCTCGGATGGCACCAGTGTACTTACGCCATAGAAGAAACTACAGTTTGAGCCACTACAAGAGGACCCAACTTATACAAATTGTCTTGTTGGCACTCAAGAGAACGAAGATAAAAAGAGGAGAAGGTGGTCGGATTCCTCCAGAAAGCAGCTTGAAGCACATCAGATAGTGGGGTCTGATTAATATAAGCCCACGAAGCCGAAAGAGCTCTTAATTCATGCGGTCTTATCTTAAACAGGGATAAATCCCTCGATGAAAGAGAAGAATAAGCTTTCCTTATAGTCGAGGCTATCCAACGAGAAATAGAAGCCGCAGACACATCGCCCCCCCCCCTTTTAATGGAATGAAAAGTCTCTTGCGAGAACCTCGAATAGACTTTACCTTTTTAAGGTAGAACTTCAAAGCCCTGACCGGGCAAAGGAGTCTATCATCATCTTCATGTCCACAAGTTCTAGATAGACTTGGAACTTTGAAGGGTTTGGAAGCCATAGAGGGGAGTTGATTTTTAGCAAGGAATCCTGACTGACACAACAATGTAACAGAACCATCAGAAGAGTCAAAACGAAGATGACTATCCTCGATAGAAAGAGCATGAATTTCACTTCTCCGTTTGGCTGAAGCCATAGTAAGAAGGAAAATGGTCTTCCATGTTAGGAATTGTAATGAAGCCTGATCAAGAGGTTCATAGGGAGCCTTAATAAGGGAACCAAGCACACAAGCTAAATCCCATTTAGGAGCAAGTGTACGAGATACAGGACGACTAAGTTCCATAGCTCGAACAAGTTCTGAAATAGCTGGATCAGCACAGACTTGTGAAGACTTAGTGAAAGCCAATGTATGCGAAATCATAGATCTGTATCCTTTGATGGAACTAAGAGAAAGTTTCTTATCATCAAAAAGATAAATGAGAAAATCTGCTATTCGTCTAGCAGAGGGATTGAGGGGATTAATTTTCCCTCGAAAACACCAATTGGAGAAGAGTTTCCAACGAGCATCATAGACTGCTCTGGTGGATTTTCTCCTTGCCGAAGCAACGAGGGTTGAAGCCCTGACAGAAAAACATTTCTTCTGCAAAGATTGCCTGATAACGGCCAGACGTGTAAGTGGAACATTTTTGGGTCCGCATGTAGTCTGCCGCTTTGAGACAGAAGATCTGACCTGTGAGGAAGATTCCTGGGATAATCGTACAGGAGACTGAGAAGATCGTTGAACCAAGATCTTCTGGGCCACCAAGGGGCAATCAGGAGTATCCTGCAAGAGCTCACCCTGATTTTCCCCAATATTTGGGGAATTAGAATGGGTGGGGGATAGGCGTAAGCGTCCAGTTGGTCCCATGCGAACGAAAGCGCGTCGATTGCCCACGCTGCTGGATCGTAAACTGGACTCACATACAGAGGAAGTCTGTGATTGTGTCTGGTTGCAAATAGATCGACCAGGGGATAACCGAACTTGAAAAAGATCTGGTTGGTCACTTCTTGATGAAGTGTCCACTCCGATGGAAGTAACTGGTGTTTGCGAGACAAACCATCCGCCAGGGCGTTGAGGCCAGCAGATGAATGTTGAGTGTTTTGCAAAGAACAAGTAATTTTCTGGTTTCCAGATACAGGGATTGAGAATGTGTTCCCCCCTGTGCCTGGATGTAAGCCACCACAGATGTGTTGTCTGTTGACACCATCACACAAGAGTCTCGAAGATGTGATTGGAAATGAGATACAGCTAGAATTACTGCTCGCATTTCTAGATTGTTGATATGAAGGTGAGATTCCTGATGAGACCACAACCCTGAAATTATCAGACTGAGAGGTTCCAGGTGAGCACCCCACCCTTCCTTGCTCGCATCCGTTATTAGATATAATGACGGTTGCGGGGGAAGAAGGGGTACTCCTGCCAACAGAGTCTCCTCGTCTAGCCACCACTGAAGATGAGACCTTAAGGAGGGAAGGATTGGAATCTGTGTTAATAGATTGCCTGGAGACCATTTCCAACAAGCTGAGAGATAGTGCTGAAGAGGACGTAGGAAGAGACGTCCCAACTGCACAAAGTCTGCTACTGAGCTCAGGATACCGTTGAGAGAGAGGAATTCTTGAGCTGTTATATGAGATTGGGACAAAACCCAGTTGACCTTCATCAGAAGGTCTGATATACGTTGAATAGACACTCTGACCCGATTGATGTGGGTCAAGAAATTCATTCCCACAAACGTAAAGTCCTGTGAAGGAATGAGGTCTGATTTGTCTGCATTGAGAAGGAGCCCTAACGAGAGGAGCTCCTTCCAAGAGAATTCTAGGTTGTACAGAAGCAATTGACGATCGAGCTGGTGTAAGAGCCAGTCGTCGAAATACTGAAGAAGAATAATCCCGTGAACTCTGAGGTGTGATCCGACTGCCGACATTAGTTTGGTAAAAACTCGTGGGGCTGTCGCCAACCCGAAAGGCATAGACCGGAACTGGTAGACTTGGCCTTGAAAGGCGAATCGCAAGTACTTTCGGTAGTTGGGATGTATAGGAACATGGAAGTAAGCATCTTCCAGATCCAAAGACACCCCCCAGTGCAGGGGTTTGATGGATTCCCGTATGAAAGAAGGAGTCTCCATTTTGAAAGTTGGTTTGAGGAGATACATGTTGAACACTTATAAATCTATTACTGGTCTCCAGGAACCATTTTTCTTTTGAACAAGAAAAAGACGACTGTAAAATCCTGGAGAATAAGGATCTTGAACCCTTTCTACCGCCTGTTTTTCCAAGAGCCCGAGAATGGACTCTGGAATATGTGGATGCCGAGATACCAGCTCTATAGGGACGCGAGAAAGTGGAGGCCTTTTTTCGAATTGAAAAGTCAGGCCTTTTGTCACAAGAGAATGAACCCATGCGTCTGAAGTAATTTGAAGCCATCGATTTGAGAAGTGGAAAAGTCTGGCCCCGACTGGTATTTGCGGCATCGGAGGTTGTGGCGGTAGAAAGGGAAGGGACCTAGGGCTGATAAGCAGGAGGTGCGCCCCTGCCGGTAGAAGGTTTGAAATTCCTCTGTCCCGGCTTGGGTTTGCCCTTTTTCCCAGAATCTTTATTAGAAGACTTGTGTGACAAAGAAGGTCTGTTATAGGAAGACTGCCTATTAGGACCTGACCGTGGATTAAAAGAAGGCTTTTTAGAGAAAAGGTTATTTCTCTTAGCCGTCTTGAATGCTGGAACTGCTGGTGGCCTAGAAGCAGGATGCTTAAAGACCCCTTGGCATTGTCCAGAGTTGTTTCTAGCTAAAGAAGCATGAAGTTGGTCATCCTTGTCAGCTGTGATTGCTTCTTGTATCCTTCCACCAAAAAGAAACCCTGATGTGAGAGAAGCTGTTCTGAGCGAGTTTATACCAGGTTCCAACAGAAAATCTTAGGTAAAGAAGTAAGGATAAGATCTCTACGAATCCTTAGCATCTCGGACATTGAAGAAGCAGAAGTGTGAGATAAGGCCAGTGTGGTCCGTGAGAGATGAATTAACAAATCACGGAGTTCCTCCGGAACAGATTCCGACCAATCACACACCATTTGTAAAATTGTCGCTAGCATGAAGTCAATTTGGTTAGTCAAACCTAATGATCTACGTTCCCTCATTTCCCAAGTTTCCAACATTGAAAACGGAACAGAAACTGAATTGGAACCACTTGGCATTACAAGAGATAGCTTGCTTATGTCCGGATCTGGAACCGGAAGTTTTGAAAAATCCAACCCAGATGTTGCATGTGGTACAGGAGGTTTGTAACTTTTACTACCTTCCTGGTGTTTTGGATCAGCTAGTTCCTTAGGAATTTTCCATGTTTCTCCTTGTTTTGGAATAGTCTTATTAGCTGATTCCAATGATTGAAGAACAGATAGAACAGTAGAACCAATGGGAAGTCGTGGGTCAGGACGAGCCGTCGACTTAATAACCCTGTTGGGATCAAATGTACGAAAAAGTTGTTCTGTCACAGAAATCGTCGCATTTGAAGACAGTTCAGCAGGTCTTGGACAGTAATCTTCACCAAGAGTACGAAACATCAGTTCATAGATCTGACCAATCGGAGCTAAATATTGATCCGTCTCAACATTAGATTCTGCATCTGAATCAGCCTCACTCTCTACAACACCAGCAGTTTGTATAGAATCAGCAGGAACAGAAGTGAGAATATCTTGTACCGGATTGTAATTGTCTGGTAACAGCGAATGATCATCCCCGACGTCAGTAAACTGATAATGTAAACCGGAAGAAGGTAAATTATCAGCATTGACCGGTACAAAATGTCCCGCCGAATTCTGTATCCATAGTGTATCAGGATTCGACAGGGTAGCTGTAGGGGGTACACGACTAGATACTGTAGATGATACCCGTGGTGTTGACACTGACGCCGTAGTAGTGAGATGAGCTCCTGAAGATGCAATACGTGTGACAGTCAACGTTGGAACCGACACATTTGGCATGGAAACATGCGATTCCATAACGGAACACGATGGTGAACGACTATACGTATGGTAAGTCCGATGCTGTCTACGTGAACGTTGCCGACGTCCTCGTTTCCTGCAATGTCGAGATCTGGATCGGCTGCGCTGTCGAGATGTGGATCGGCTGCGATGAGATCGAGATTTTTTGGAATACCGTCTCCGTGAGTGACGACGTGATCGCTTATGAGCGCCGCGACGATGATAACTGCTTTACGAAGAAGAGCGTGTCCGATGTCCACTCCTTGATGAAACCATCCGCCAGGGCGTTGAGGCGACCTGGTATATATTTTGCCAGCAGATGAATGTTGAGTGTTTTGCAAAGAACAAGTAATTTTCTGGTTTCCAGATACAGGGATTGAGAATGTGTTCCCCCCTGTGCCTGGATGTAAGCCACCACAGATGTGTTGTCTGTTGACACCATCACACAAGAGTCTCGAAGATGTGATTGGAAATGAGATAATGCTAGAATTACTGCTCGCATTTCTAGATTGTTGATATGAAGGTGAGATTCCTGATGAGACCACAACCCTGAAATTATCAGACTGAGAGGTTCCAGGTGAGCACCCCACCCTTCCTTGCTCGCATCCGTTATTAGATATAATGACGGTTGCGGGGGAAGAAGGGGTACTCCTGCCAACAGAGTCTCCTCGTCTAGCCACCACTGAAGATGAGACCTTAAGGAGGGAAGGATTGGAATCTGTGTTAATAGATTGCCTGGAGACCATTTCCAACAAGCTGAGAGATAGTGCTGAAGAGGACGTAGGAAGAGACGTCCCAACTGCACAAAGTCTGCTACTGAGCTCAGGATACCGTTGAGAGAGAGGAATTCTTGAGCTGTTATATGAGATTGGGACAAAACCCAGTTGACCTTCATCAGAAGGTCTGATATACATTGAATAGACACTCTGACCCGATTGATGTGGGTCAAGAAATTCATTCCCACAAACGTAAAGTCCTGTGAAGGAATGAGGTCTGATTTGTCTGCATTGAGAAGGAGCCCTAACGAGAGGAGCTCCTTCCAAGAGAATTCTAGGTTGTACAGAAGCAATTGACGATCGAGCTGGTGTAAGAGCCAGTCGTCGAAATACTGAAGAAGAATAATCCCGTGAACTCTGAGGTGTGATCCGACTGCCGACATTAGTTTGGTAAAAACTCGTGGGGCTGTCGCCAACCCGAAAGGCATAGACCGGAACTGGTAGACTTGGCCTTGAAAGGCGAATCGCAAGTACTTTCGGTAGTTGGGATGTATAGGAACATGGAAGTAAGCATCTTCCAGATCCAAAGACACCCCCCAGTGCAGGGGTTTGATGGATTCCCGTATGAAAGAAGGAGTCTCCATTTTGAAAGTTGGTTTGAGGAGATACATGTTGAACACTTATAAATCTATTACTGGTCTCCAGGAACCATTTTTCTTTTGAACAAGAAAAAGACGACTGTAAAATCCTGGAGAATAAGGATCTTGAACCCTTTCTACCGCCTGTTTTTCCAAGAGCCCGAGAATGGACTCTGGAATATGTGGATGCCGAGATACCAGCTCTATAGGGACGCGAGAAAGTGGAGGCCTTTTTTCGAATTGAAAAGTCAGGCCTTTTGTCACAAGAGAATGAACCCATGCGTCTGAAGTAATTTGAAGCCATCGATTTGAGAAGTGGAAAAGTCTGGCCCCGACTGGTATTTCCGGCATCGGAGGTTGTGGCGGTAGAAAGGGAAGGGACCTAGGGCTGATAAGCAGGAGGTGCGCCCCTGCCGGTAGAAGGTTTGAAATTCCTCTGTCCCGGCTTGGGTTTGCCCTTTTTCCCAGAATCTTTATTAGAAGACTTGTGTGACAAAGAAGGTCTGTTATAGGAAGACTGCCTATTAGGACCTGACCGTGGATTAAAAGAAGGCTTTTTAGAGAAAAGGTTATTTCTCTTAGCCGTCTTGAATGCTGGAACTGCTGGTGGCATGGAAGCAGGATGCTTAAAGACCCCTTGGCGTTGTCCAGAGTTGTTTCTAGCTAAAGAAGCATGAAGTTGGTCATCCTTGTCAGCTGTGATTGCTTCTTGTATCCTTCCACCAAAAAGAAACCCTGATGTGAGAGGAGCTGTTCTGAGCGAGTTTATACCAGGTTCCAACAGAAAATCTTAGGTAAAGAAGTAAGGATAAGATCTCTACGAATCCTTAGCATCTCGGACATTGAAGAAGCAGAAGTGTGAGATAAGGCCAGTGTGGTCCGTGAGAGATGAATTAACAAATCACGGAGTTCCTCCGGAACAGATTCCGACCAATCACACACCATTTGTAAAATTGTCGCTAGCATGAAGTCAATTTGGTTAGTCAAACCTAATGATCTACGTTCCCTCATTTCCCAAGTTTCCAACATTGAAAACGGAACAGAAACTGAATTGGAACCACTTGGCATTACAAGAGATAGCTTGCTTATGTCCGGATCTGGAACCGGAAGTTTTGAAAAATCCAACCCAGATGTTGCATGTGGTACAGGAGGTTTGTAACTTTTACTACCTTCCTGGTGTTTTGGATCAGCTAGTTCCTTAGGAATTTTCCATGTTTCTCCTTGTTTTGGAATAGTCTTATTAGCTGATTCCAATGATTGAAGAACAGATAGAACAGTAGAACCAATGGGAAGTCGTGGGTCAGGACGAGCCGTCGACTTAATAACCCTGTTGGGATCAAATGTACGAAAAAGTTGTTCTGTCACAGAAATCGTCGCATTTGAAGACAGTTCAGCAGGTCTTGGACAGTAATCTTCACCAAGAGTACGAAACATCAGTTCATAGATCTGACCAATCGGAGCTAAATATTGATCCGTCTCAACATTAGATTCTGCATCTGAATCAGCCTCACTCTCTACAACACCAGCAGTTTGTATAGAATCAGCAGGAACAGAAGTGAGAATATCTTGTACCGGATTGTAATTGTCTGGTAACAGCGAATGATCATCCCCGACGTCAGTAAACTGATAATGTAAACCGGAAGAAGGTAAATTATCAGCATTGACCGGTACAAAATGTCCCGCCGAATTCTGTATCCATAGTGTATCAGGATTCGACAGGGTAGCTGTAGGGGGTACACGACTAGATACTGTAGATGATACCCGTGGTGTTGACACTGACGCCGTAGTAGTGAGATGAGCTCCTGAAGATGCAATACGTGTGACAGTCAACGTTGGAACCGACACATTTGGCATGGAAACATGCGATTCCATAACGGAACACGATGGTGAACGACTATACGTATGGTAAGTCCGATGCTGTCTACGTGAACGTTGCCGACGTCCTCGTTTCCTGCAATGTCGAGATCTGGATCGGCTGCGCTGTCGAGATGTGGATCGGCTGCGATGAGATCGAGATTTTTGGAATACCGTCTCCGTGAGTGACGACGTGATCGCTTATGAGCGCCGCGACGATGATAACTGCTCGACGAAGAAGAGCGTGTCCGATGTCCACTCCTTGATGAAGACGATGTATTCGACGACGAATCGGATGTAGAAGAATACGCCGATGATGAAGACCGAGTTCTTCTTGACCGGCGATTGGTGTTATCGGTGGCAGGCCCAACTGATGACTGTTGACCGGTGACCGGACCGGACCGGTGACCGGACCGGACCGGTGATCAATGACCGGACCGGTGACCGGACCGGACCGGTGACATGACCGGACCAGACCGGTGACATGACCGGTGACCTGACCGGACCGGACCGGTGACCGGCCGGTCATATTATGACCGGTTACGTCACCGGACAAAGACCGTAGAATGGCGGCTGCCATGTGGTCTGACATTGATCCAGTCGTTCCATGATCAATGTCGCCGGTATGCATGGTGTGAGTCATAAGATCTGATGACGATCGACTGACAACAACACCATCTTGCCCGGTACCCAGTGACTGACAAAACCGCTGGTCATCCTTGACCAGTGGAGTCACCGGGTAATCAACGTCGGATGGAGGTTCGTTGCGTTTGCGGCTGATCGACGTCCTCCGGCGACCTGCTTTTGTCCATACGTCGTAAGCCCACAAATCGCAAACCGCACATTTGTTATTAAATGTGCAACCGGTACATGCCAAGCAAGTATCGTGGGAATCCCACCTTGCTTTGATATGACCACAAGAACCTCTATCCTGTAAGTTCATTCTGAAATAAAAGAAACAGAAAGAACCTACAAAAGACAAATTAATGATTATAAATTCAAATAAAAAGTTAAACCACAAAATGTAAACACAAAGAACGCTGTCCAATTGACCTCAATTACTTATTGGGGAATAGGCACGAATTCCTCGTGGTTCACGTGCTCATGACGTCATGTACATGAGCGACGATGCAAACAAAGAAACCCAGCAAAAGCAGAAATATGACAATTACTGCAACAAAAAGTATAGAAATATAAACCGAATGATACAAATAAAACATAAATAAACTTTATCCTTTTAAACTCCGCCAAAAACACAGTGAAAAGAACACATAAGTCCTGAGCCTAAAATAGGCGTGCACATGGTTTTATCTGGAAAGGAAAGATGAGTTGTGGTTCTTGATTTCCTGTTAGGTTGCATTGTACTATGTTTAACCTGATTTGGATTCTTATAGAGGTGGACGATTCCCAGCGCTTGAATATTTTCCGGATGAAATAACTCCCTTGGAAAGGGGTAAGCTAGAGATAACAGGTAACGTATTTATGATATTAAAATCAATAGGGGTCATCTGCGAGTCATGATCAATCTACCCATGAAGTTTCATGATCCTAGGCGTATGCGTTCTTGAGTTATCATCCGGAAACCATTTTTACTATTTCGGGTCACCGTGACCTTGACCTTTGACCTAGTGACCTCAAAATCAATAGGGGTCATCTGCAAGTCATGATCAATCTACCCATGAAGTTTCATGATCCTAGGCGTATGCGTTCTTGAGTTATCATTCAAAAACCATTTTACTATTTCTGGTCACCGTGACCTTGACCTTTGACCTAGTGACCTCAAAATCAATAGGGGTCATCTGCGAGTCATAATCAATGTACCTATGAAGTTTCATGATCCTAGGCCCAAGGGTTCTCTGTGGACGGACAGACCGACCGACAGACCGACCGACAGACCGACATGAGCAAAGCAATAAACCCCCTCTTCTTCGAAGGGGGGCATAATAATAAAAATAAATATTTGTGTTTTTTAACCGTTTCGAAAAAAAATAAATTGGGGGGGGTGGGGTGATGGGGGGGGGGGGGTATAGTATAGTGTGAGGGTTTGGTGGTCATTTGTGAGATGACCTTAAAAAAAATTAGAGTGGGGGGGTTTGGGGGGGGGGGGATTCGGGGGAAGGGCATGGGGGATGATTTGGGTGGAGTTTATTGTGGTATGTCAGGTAAGAGTAGTTTTGTCAAAGTTTCAATCAAATCTAATCATAAATAAAGCAGTTATGGCATTTTTAGCAAAATTTAATAATCTGACCTTGAGAGTCAAGGTCATTCAAAGGTCAAGGTGAAATTCAACTTGCCAGGTACAGTAACCTCATGATAGCATGAAAGTATTTGAAGTTTGAAAGCAATAGCCTTGATACTTTAGAAGTAATGTGGATCGAAACACAAAATTTAACCATATATTCATAGTTACTAAGTCAAAAAAGGGCCATAATTCCGAAAAAATGACAACCAGAGTTATGCAACTTGTCCTTTTACTGTACCCTTATGATAGTTTGCGAGTGTTCCAAGTATGAGAGCAATATCTATGAAAGTTTAGGGGTAAAGTGGACCAAAACACAAAACTTAACAAAATTTTCAATTATAAAGGGCCCATAATTCCGTCCAAATGCCAGTCAGAGTTACATAACTTTGCCTGCACAGTCCCCTTATGATAGTTAATAAGTGTTGCAAGTATGAAAGCAATAGCTTTGATACTGTAGGAATAAAGTGGACCTAAACACAAAACTTAACCAAATTTTCAATTTTCTAAGTATAAAAAGGGCACATAATTCTGTCAAAATGCCAGTCAGAGTTACATTACTTTGCCTGCACAGTCTCCTTATGATAGTTAGTAAGTGTTGCAAGTATGAAAGCAATAGCTTTGATACTTAAGGAATAAAATGGACCTAAACACAAAACTTAACCAAAATTTTCAATTTTCTAAGTATAACAAGATGCGTTTGTGAAACACAATGTCCCCCTATATGACGTTTGACCTTGTAGGATGACCTTGACCTTGACCCTTCACCAATCAAAATGTGCAGCTCCATGAGATACACATGCATTTCAAATATAAAATTGCTAGCTTCAATATTGCAGAAGTGCAACACATGAGCAATTTTGACTCATTTATTTGACCTTGAAGGATGACCTTGACCTTGACCTTCCACCACTTAAAATGTGCAGCTCCATGAGATACACATGCATGCCAAATATCAAGTTGCTATCTTCAATATTGCAAAAGTATTCATAAAATAAGCGATTTGGGCCACATATATTTGACCTCTGACCTTGAAGGATGACCTTGACCTTGACCTTTCACCACTCAAAATGTGCAGCTCCATGAGATACACATGCATGCCAAATATCAAGTTGCTATCTTCAATATTGCAAAAGTACTCATAAAATGAGCGATTTTGGCCACATATATTTGACATCTGACCTTGAAGGATGACTTTGACCTTGACCTTTCACCACTCAAAATGTGCAGCTCCATGAGATACACATGCATGCCAAATATCAAGTTGCTATCTTGAATATTGAAATACTGCAAAAGTGTACATTAAATGAGCAATTTTGACTCATATATTTGACCTTTGACCTTGAAGGATGACCTTGACCTTGACCTTTCACCACTCAAAATGTGCAGCTCCATGAGATACATATGCATGCCAAATATCAAGTTGCTATCTTCAATATTGCAAAAGTTATTGCAAATGTTAAAGTTGGCGCAAACCAACCAACCAACAGACCAACAGACAGGGCAAAAACAATATGTCCCCACTACTATAGTGGGGGACATAAAAAGGGCACATAATTCTGTCAAAATGCACGCCAGAGTTATCTAAATTTGCCTGACCAGTCCCCTCATGATAGTAAGTAAGTGCACCAAGTTTGAATGCAATAGCATTGATACTTTTTGAGAAAAGTGGACCTAAACGCAAAACTTAACCGGACGCCAACGCTGACGCCAAGGTGATGACAATAGCTCATAATTTTTTTTCAAAAAATAGATGAGCTAAAAACATAAATATTGAACTACTTTTTTCTTTAAATTCTTACGGCTGTCAAAAGATATAATAAACTCAGACTCTTTATTTCAAATCACGCAATTTCTCTATAATGATATCACTTGCCCAAAAATTATGGCCTTGTGAAAAATACCTGATGCTCCCAAAATATTTGAAAAAAGCAACAACATTTGTCACAAAGTAAAACTCACCTGTGCCTTCATAGATCAGCATGGACTTAATGCCGAATGCCATGGCCTGGTTATGCAAGAGGCACGCAACATACTTTTCTGCTTTGGACATCGTCTCGTAGTTATTAGTCAGGAAAAAGTATGGAAAGTAGGTCAGGAAGTAGAGAATTCCCGCTGCAAAGGCTGCGGAGTTCGCTGCAAGAGAAGAAATAGAGGTTTTTTGTCTGAACCTTTCCGGAAGGAAGAAGAAATAGCGCTGATTGACTCATTTTTAAAAGTTTGACATAACAACAAACAAGAGATGTGTTTGTCAATGCCCTCTTCTGCACCACTTTGAAGCCATATATTTGGCCTTTGACCTTGAAGGATGACTTGATGTTGACCTTTCATCACTCAAAATGTGCAGCTCCATGAGATACATGTGCATTCCAAACATCAAGTTGCTATCTGAAGCGACATAGAAGTTATGAGCATTTTTCGAAACCTAAATGCGAAACCTAAATGAATAATGTGACGGAAAGACAGACAGACAGACAGACGGACATACCAATATATCAATATATGCCCTCCTTCGGGGGCATAAAATTTTTAAAAAAATAATGTTTTGAAGACAAAGGAAAGAGTTGTACTTTCAGACAACATTGCATAAAGGAATACAGATAAACAAAATGTTGTGATCTCTGCCCAGAGAATGTTAAATGCACTTTGTTTGTCAAGTTGTTATTTCCAATAGAAAATAACATGTTACTGCCCTATCAGTGTGCTATATATACGGTACTGCCTGATCAGTGTGCTATATATAGGGTACTGCCCTATCAGTGTGCTATATATAGGGTACTGCCCTATCAGTGTGCTTTATATAGGGTACTGCCCTATCATTGTGCTATATATAGGGTACTGCCCTATCAGTGTGCTATATATAGGGTACTGCCCTATCAGTGTGCTATATATAGGGTACTGCCCTATCAGTGCGCTATATATAGGGTACTGTCCTATCAGTGAGCTATATATAGGGAACTGCCCTATCAGTGTGCTATATATAGGGTACTGCCCTATCAGTGTGCTATATATAGGGTACTGCCCTGTCTGTGTGCTATATATAGGGTGAGGCTTAGAATATCAGAACAGCGAGGTTTGCAGAGCCGATGCTTTTTTATTTATGCTGTTTATCCATGTTCGAACATTACCTACACATCATCTAGATACAAATTCTGACCAATTGTGGTAAATCTCGTATGCAAACTACTTGAATAAGAGAGCAGACACCATGCTGAATGTTTAACACGCACAAAGTGACCCAGTGACTTAGTTTTTGACCCAGCATGACCCATATTTGAACTTGACCTAGACATCATCTAAATACCACATCTGACCAAGTTTGGTGAAGATCAGATGAAAACAACTTGAATAAGAAAGCGGACACTTAATACGGACAGACAAGCTCACTCCTATATACCCCCTTAAACTTGGTTTGTGGGGGTATAACAATGAATTATAATCCTTTCAATGCTTCATTTTTAGGTTATCAATATATGTTGTATGATGTTGCATGATGTTGTATGATGTTGTATGATGTTCGACTTGAAAATCATGATGTCATAATCACTTGTGCTTAATATTTGTAAAATATCTGTTTACTGTACTGTTTTCATTGCTTTTTATTATCCCCAACGTTTTTCGGAGAAAAAGTGGGGATATTGTGGTGATGTGCGTCTGTCCGTCCATCTTGGTCACCTGCTCCTCCTACACTATTAGCACTATAACATTGAAACTTACATACATGGTAGCTATGAGCATATATGCGACGGTGACAGTGACAGAATTTTGATCTGACCCCTGGGTCAAAAGTTATGGGGGTTGGGGCATGGCCGGGAAAGAGATTCTCACTCATTTTCTTATTTTTTTTTACATTAACTTCTTCATTTCTGCACCAATTTACTTCAAATTGATACTGAGCCTCTCTTGTAACAATACGGTCAATCTCAACTATGCATGACCCCATTACCAACCCTGGGGCGCACCGGCCACATAGGCAAGCCCACCCAAAAATTGCCTTTTACTAAAATTTCTTCATTACAACACCGATTCACTTCAAATTGATACTGACCCTCTCTTATGACAATACAGTAAATCTCAACTATGCATGGCCCCATTAGCAACCCTGGGGCGCCCCGCCCACATAGGCCACGCCCATCCAAAATTGCCTTTTACTATAATTTCTTCATTTCCACACCGATTTACTTCAAATTGATACTGAACATCTCTTATGACAACACGGTCAATCTCAACTATGTATGGCCCCATTACCAGCCCTGGGGCGCCCCGCCCATAATAGGCCACACCCACCCAAAATTGTCTTTTACTATAATTTCTTCATAACTACACCGATTCACTTCTAATTGATACTGAACTTCTCTTATGACAATACGGTCAATCTCAACTATGCATGGCCCCATTACCAACCCTGGGGCGCCCCTGGGTCAAACATGCGGCGTGGGGATATGCGTCGGCCTCTGCCGCGCCATTTCTAGTGTCTGAAATATATTACATCCTGGTATCCACTTGTTTGTCTTGTTAAATCTGACTCATTTTCACCATAGTATAACCTTATAGTTGATTCTGATTAATGTAACTTACATACAAACATTGAATGATAAAAACCCTGTTCAAGTGATATATAAACAATTATATAGCCAACTTCAGATCAGGTAGATATAAATGTAGTGGTATCATTAAAAACAAGATGTGTTTGTGAAACACTATGCCCCCCCATATATTTAACCTTTGACCTTCAAAGATGACCTTGACCTTTCACCACTCAAAATGTGCAGTTCAGTGAGATACACATGCATACCAAATATCAGGTTGCTACCTTCAATATTGCAAAAGTTATGGCCAATGTTCAAGTTTTTGGACGGACAGACTGACAGACTGACTTATTCAACTGCTATATGCCCTCCTTTGGAGGCATAAAACTGATATCAGGCTCTGTTATAACAGGCATATGTCAATGAAGTGGCATAATAATAAATGATAATATTTACCTTTTGAGAAGAAAGTGCTGACCATGAACGCGAAGGCAATCAGAGCCAGGATGTACAGCAGAAGGAAGACGAAGAACAGCGACATGTCCGCGTAGTTGATGACCCTGCCCTTCTCCTGGAGCTTGATGCTGAAGATCAGGGTGTAGGCAATGATTACCAACACCAGGTAGATGAGGTTCTTCACAAACCACGAGATCCAGTACATGGACGTCTTCAGGCCCATCATTTTCATCGCCTCCTGTGCACAGAGAGAACGAGAATCGCGTTCTGAGAAAACTGGGCATAATGCATATGCGTAGTGTCGTCCCAGATTAGCCTGTGCAGTCCGCACAGGCTAATCATGGACGACACTTTCTGCCTAAATTGGATTTTTGCTAAGAGGAGACTTCATTTAAACAAAAAATGTCATACAAGCGGAAAGTGTCGTCCCTGATTAGCCTGTGTGGTTTGCACAGGTTAATCTGGGACTACACTTAACGCACATGCAGTAAGCCCAGTTTTCTCAGAACAAGGCTCAATTTCATGGTACATTAGGCATTTGGGGAAAATTGCATAATTTCAAAGAAATTCTGGTGCAGGGAAGGCCCCCGGAAGGGACCTCACACCAAACATTTCTAAACAAGAGGGCCTGAAAGGCCCAAAAATGCTCACCTGAGATAACAAGATATTATTGGGACAAATCTTCTGACCAAGTTTCATGAAGATCGGAAAATAAATGTGGACTCTTGAGTGTTAACAAGGTTTGACTATAGCCATATAAGGAAAAATGCCCCGCCCCATGGCAGCCATGTTTTTCAACCAACCAGCATCATTTTTGAACTCGTCCAAGTTATTATCGGGATGAATCTTCTGACCAAGTTTCATACAGATCGGACAGTAAATGTGGCCTCTAGAGTGTTAACAAGATTTTACTATAGCAATATTAGGAAAATTGCCCTGCCCCTTGGAAGCCATGTTTTTCGAGCAAACATAATTATTTTCACACTAATCCAAGATATCATTGAGACCAATCTTCTGACAAAATTTCATGAAGACTGGACAATAAATGTGGCCTCTGTTAACAAGGTTTTACTATAGCCATAAATAGCTATATAAGGAAAAATGCCCCGCCCCCTGGTGGCCATGTTTTTAAAGCAACCCAAACCATTTTCGAACTCATCCAAGATATCATTGGGACAAATCTTCTGACCAAGTTTCATGATGATCGGAAAATAAATGTGACCTCTAGAGTGTTAACAAGGTTTTACTATAGCCATATTAGTAAAAATGCCCCACCCCCGTGGTGGTCATGTTTTTCAACCAACCGGCATCATTTTTTAACTCCTCCAAGATATTATTGGGATGAATCTTCTGACCGAGTTTCATGAAGATCGGACTAAAATGTGGCCTCTAGAGTGTCAACAAGATTTTACTAAAGCCATATACACTGCAACGCCGATATATCGCGGTTGGTGGGGTCCAAAGATCGCGAGCGCGATATATCCGGCGCGCGATATAACTCGAGAAATGTCTAACTTAATTGTATTGCAGTTAACTTGTCAAATTTCCCCAATGTTTTCATTTTATATACAGCGCTGCTACATATTTGTATTGTAGTAATTGCAAACCAATGCTACAATATACGTTTTCGTCACTACATAAGTATCTGTGTATTTATCATAAAAACCAAAAAGTAAATTATGTTTTTATTTTTATGTACGATCCCTCGCGAATCAGCTAAAATAAAAAATTCTTGCCGTAAAAAATACATTGTGCATAGATTCGAATTTACCCCAAGCGTAAGGGTAACGATACCACGTGTTTGAATTATATATGGAAATGTCAACGCCACATAATTCGCGTGATACCGTGGTACTTTTGTTGAAATTTACAACGAAACTTTTAACGGAAATTTAATTATTGCAATGTTGTACCAGCTACGAAATTTTAATTTACAAATAAATACACCCACGCCAATTTTCGCGCGCTTTTTATCAGAACAAAGAAATTCATGACCAGTACCGAAATTTAACGATTTATATACCATTAAACTGCCATTATTACCTTTGCAATGACACTAATTGGATATTTCCTAAGTGTTAAAAACAACCCTAACCTTGTGTAAACAACATTGTCACTAATCGAATGTTTCTCACGCTTCACTGCGTGCCATAGTAAGCCGCGAAATATGGGGTGTTGATACTAGCTAGAACCGGTTTTTTGCTTAAGTTAGCAAATTCTCAGATTAAAACATGTCATTTAGTGATCATGCTCGTCGGATTTTAGGGAGCCATAGCCAAAGCGTGATATATTGGACAGCGCGATATAACGGTCCGCGATATATCGGCGTTGCAGTGTATAGCCATATAAGGAAAAACGCCCCGCCCCTTGGCGGCCATGTTTTTCAATCAAACGTAACCACTTTCGAACACATTCAAAATATCAATAAGACAAATCTTCTGACCAAATTTCATAAAGATTGGGCAATAAATGTGGCCTCTTGAGTGTTAACAAGGTTTTACAATAGCCATATAAGTAAAAATGCCCCGCCCCCTGGCGGCCATGTTTTTTCAACCAACCGGCATCATTTTCGAACACGTCCAAGATATTACTGTGATAAATCTTCTGACCAAGTTTAATGAAGTTTGGACAATAAATGTGGCCTCTAGAGTGTTAACAAGATTTTACTATAGCCATATATAGCCATATAAGGAAAAATGCCCAGCCCCTTGGCAGCCATGTTTTTCAAGCAATGTTTACAATTTTTGAACTCATCCAAGATATCATTGGGACAAATTTTCTGAGCAAGTTTCATGAAGATCGGACAATAAATGTGGCCTCTAGAGTGTTAACAAGGTTTTACAATAGCCATATAAGGTAAAAATGCCCCGCCCCCTGGCCGCCATGTTTTTCAACCAACCAGCATCATTTTCGAACTCATCCAAGATATTATTGGGATGAATCTGCTGACCAAGTTTCATGAAGATCAGACAATAAATGTGGCCTCTAGAGTGTTAAAAAGATTTTACAATAGCCATATATAGCCATATTGGGAAAAATGCCCCGCCCCTTGGCAGCCATGTTTTTCGCAAATGTTTCCATTTTCAAACTCATTCAAGATATCATTGAGACCAATCTTCTGACAAAATTTCATGAAGATTGGACAATAAATGTGCCCTCTAGAGAGTTAACAAGGCAAATGTTGACGCCGCATTACGGACAACGGACAAAAGGCGATCACAACATCTATCATTATATTATTCTTTGTTTAGAACAATATGTCACTGATAACAAGAGCTGTGTTTGTGAAATATAATGCTACCTACTGCGCCGCTTTAAAGCCGCACGGCAGCTATTTTAGAAAAAATTACCTTTGACCTTGAAGGATGATTTTGACCTTGACCTTCCACCACTCAAAATGTGCAGCTCCATGAGATACACATGCATGCCAAATATCAAGTTGCTATCTTCAATATTGCAAAAGTTATGACCAAGGTTAAAGTTTGTAACACATACAAAGACAGACAAACACACAGACAGGCAGAGAGGCAAAAACAATATACGCCTGATCATTCAATCCGGGGGCATAAAAACACAATTTTTAGCCAGATAATATGCAAACTATGAGGTATTTTTATTCGGTCTAAGATAATTTTGTTAGTTTTAAGTCTTATAATGGATGGGTGAATATGAGCCCAGCATTTGGCCCCTGCTAAAATAAACCAGGCCCCAATCCCATACCTTCAATTTCTTTTCTTTCTCGTACGCAAGATTCATCGCCATCTGGATGGTGTTCAGTATGAAACTGAACACTAGGAACAGGGGCAGGTTAGACTGAAGGACAGTGGCCAGCACGTCGTCCAAGTATGGAGGGTAGGGCATCTTCTGCATGGACACGTTAAGGCCGGTACCAATGTCACTCGTGGAGTTCTTCAACTTGATGAATTCTTTGTTGATAAGGTACTGGAGTGTGAGGAAGCCAGTGTCGTGGTAGACTGAAATAGGGACGAACATTGTAACATGAAGGGATTGTCAGATGTTTAAACCTTGTAGTGACCACCATACACACATTTTGACCTAATTGTAGTCCCTTAAGAAATCAAATTAAACCCAAAGATATTGATGGGCAGCGAATAGAATAAAATCTGAACAACCTGTGAGTTATTCATAGGCTGTTCTGGTTTAATGCTGGTTGCACATAGCCATTTTCTCTTTGCTTCTTAATGGAAAAGGGTTCAATAAGGTTAGTAAATGCATATTAACTTGAAATAAATTTGCTATTTAATTATGAAGGATTAAGTAGACTTTGTCACTGCAGAGATACCACCCTCTTCCCCGCCCCCATTTTTTTAATTGTGTACACGCTGAAACAAATAAATAATGCAATAGATATTCAAAGTTGAACAAGATGTGCTTGTGAAACACAATGTCCCCCTATATGACGTTTGACCTTGTAGGATGACCTTGACCTTGACCCATCACCACTCAAAATGTGCAGCTCCATGAGATACACATGCATTTCAAATATAAAATTGCTAGCTTCAATATTGCAGAAATGACATTACATAAGCAATTTTGACCCATATATTTGACCTTGAAGGATGACCTTGACCTTTCACCACTAAAAATGTGCAGCTCCATGAGATACACATGCCTGCCAAATATCAAGTTGCTATCTTCAATATTGCAAAAGTATTCATAAAATTAGCGATTTGGGCCACATATATTTGACCTCTGACCTTGAAGGATGACCTTGACCTTGACCTTTCACCATTCAAAATGTGCAGCTCCATGAGATACACATGCATGCCAAATATCAAGTTGCTATCTTCAATATTGCAAAAGTATTCATAAAATGAGCGATTTTGGCCACATATATTTGACATCTGACCTTGAAGGATGACCTTGACCTTGACCTTTCACCACTCAAAATGTGCAGCTCCATGAGATACACATGCATGCCAAATATCAAGTTGCTATCTTGAATATTGAAATACTGCAAAAGTGTACATTAAATGAGCGATTTTGACCCATATATTTGACCTTTGACCTTGAAGGATGACCTTGACCTTGACCTTTCACCACTCAAATTGTGCAGCTCCATGAGATACATGTGCATGCCAAATATCAAGTTGCTATCTTCAATATTGCAAAAGTTATTGCAAATGTTAAAGTTGGCGCAAACCAACCAACCAACCCACCCACCAACCAACCAACAGACCAACCAACCAACAGACCAACAGACAGGGCAAAAACAATATGTCCCCCTCTACTATAGTGGGGGACATAAAAAGGAGCATAATCATTTGTAAATTTTATAATAGAATGATCATCAATGCACTTTAATAACTTAATATCATAAGAAACAATGTATTCCATCTGTAATGTTTTACATTGATAAGTGTACAAGAACTTTGTAGGACAGGTCTTTGGAACAAAATACAGTTCAGAGCTTGTGTACATTGTTTACTTTTTACTTGTAACAGAACAAAACACTGTATATTTGGTTCAATTTTCTATTTCCTATTGATATTAAAGTGCATGTTCCTGTCTACTTGACTGTGACTGAGACATCTTTCCAAGTAACTTTGTACTCATTTCAGTCTTCACGTCAGATTTTTTTAAAGGATGGATTTTTTTAACCCTTTCAGTGCGGGAACCGAATTTTAAAGGCCTTTGCAAACAGTTTGGATCCAGATGAGACGCCACAGAACGTGCTTCTCATCAGGATCCAAACTGTTTGCTATTCTGATAGTATTCTTTGAAAAAAAATATAAGAAAATGCTAATTTTAGAAATTCAGCAGACGACATTTTAGCAGACGACAAATTTCCCAGCATGCAAAGGGTTAAAAGATAAACATATTTGCCATTTTTAATTGGGAATATGTTGATAAATTATCTGTCTGAACTTGCATGTAAGAAATATGGAAATAGTTACAGACATTACAAAATAAGATTGAATTTCTACTTCATATTTTATTATGCTGTGATCTCAGATAAGAGTTTCTTTTCTTGTTAATAATGAATACATGTCATTCAATAACACTTAATTGAACCTCATTCCTGAAAAACTGGGTTAACCTTTAAGCCTTTACCACTTTAAATAATACATACGTCCTTTGACGCATATGTAGGCCCTTAGAAAGTTACATTTAATTAAAGACTTTTCTTACTATATTCACGTTTTAAAAGCTTCATTTCCAATCCTCAGATACTGATGAGCAGCAAACAGCATAAGACCTGAACAGACTGTGAGTTACTCACAGCTGTTCTGGTTTAATGCTGTTTGCACATAGCCATTTTCAATTTGCTTCTGACTGGGAAAGAGTTATGTACAGAATGAATGTACAGAAAGTGGCGTCCCAGATACGCCCGTGCAGTCCACACAGACTTATCTTTCTGCTTTTATAGAATATTTTTTTTATAGCTAGACTCTTCTAAACGAACATCAATTTTACGCAGAAAGTGTCATCCCTGATTAGCCTGTGGCGCCTGTACAGGATCATCTGGGAGGACGCTTTCCACACATGCATTAAGCCCATTTTCCGAAAACAAGGCTCCATTTGTTATTTGTCTTTAAAAATGTCATTGAGTTATAAACATGCTAGAAATTAGCAATGAGGTATCATTTCAGGGACATATATAACAACAACCTGTCATTACCCAATGCTCCATGGTTGGCTTTGGTCTCAAATAATCAATAATTGCAGAAGTCAGCATATTAATAACAAATTAAACGAATGAAACAGAAAAGATATTGTTTGTCTTCCAGATTAATTTTACCTGACAGACAGTGTATGATTTTCAAACTGCCTTTCAAAGCTTCATACCGTTTATGACATGTATCTGCCTTATCAAGCATCATTTACCTGGGATTGACTTCATTAACCCATTTATGACTAGTGGACTTCTAAATTGGATCAATTTATTTCCAAAATTAGGGATGTTAAGAATATTTGGTTCCATATTTAGAATATTTCTTACAGAAATTCCTTTGAGCAAACAGCGCAGACCCAGATGAAACGCCACATCATGCAGTGTCTCATTTGGGTCTACGCTGTTAGCCAAGGCCTTTTTTCAAGATGCTAGGCATAAATTGGTTAATTTTCATGATGTGTTTTATGAACCTTCATAATGCAGTCAATTATAAATTTCCTTTCAAATTACAACGGATGACAAAGCAATTCACTTAATACACCATTCTTATAATCTTCAGCATTTACCGTTTCCATGGCAATTTACCTTTAAAAGAATTCACCACCACCAAGATAGAAAGGCCAATTAGGCTAATGGCCATTAGCTATTGGATCAATTCACTTATATTAATCTTATGTTATGTAAACCTTTATTATGTGTTCAATGTAAAATGTCAAACAATCTGATGCTAAGTTAAACTTTTTATCTCTCTAATCAGGGATCCAGATAAGGTTTTGTGAAATTCTTAAATTACTACCAGATTTTCAAAAAGAATTCTGAACTCTGAAATTTTATTCTTAACGTTACTACTAAGTTTTGGAAAATAATTCTTATTTTTTATTAATGACCTAGAAATAAAATCAAAATAAACATACTAGCAACTTTATTTATACGAGTTCAACAGTGTCTTTTCAGTATTATACAATTTTATTTTTCAAATACCTTCATATGCCCAAACTGTGCTAAGATTGCATGCCTTAGATGAATTTTTACATATTTCACAATTAAAACGGGTCTCCCCTTCAATCTTTTCAACGATTAGCCACGGGACTTGTCCCTTCCACTCGTTCAATGTTTTTTGTGTGTTTAAATTTGGACCCGTCGTGTCGCGTTTTTGTTAAGCTTTTCCAACTGTGTCGGAAACTGAACATACAACATTGTATAAGATCATTTCTATAATGTCTTTCTAAACATCTAACTTCGGCTCACTTTGCGTACAATATGTTAAAAGCGTGTTTTTGGATGCTTTGCAGTTTTTTAAGACGCTCTCTGGGTGCCGCCATTGTTTTTTGACAGATAGACTGTATACGCCGCTTTTATTGCTAAAAATGCGCTTTGTTAAACAAACCCGATAACCGTTGTATATAAGCACCGCAAAGATCTTTAATACGCGAAAAGAACTCAATAAAAATCGATATGAACCGATGTAAAAAAAATATTCGTATCTTGATTTTGTAATTCTTAATGGTACTACAAGATTTTAAAATAAATACGTAACGGACTTGAAAATAATTCGTAATTACGAAAATACGACCCTTATCTAGAGCTCTGCTCTAATGAAATGGGTTTTAAACAATTTACTGATGAATGTGTGCAAATAGAAACACGGCTCGATTTAATTTTAAAGAGGGGAAAAAACAAACTGGTGCAAATGTACTAAAATTCCAACCCAGCTAAAGCAGTTTTTTAGTGGTCACTTATTCAGTTACCATAGCAACTGCACATTGCCTGTGAAAGCAAACTTAAATAACTGAAATATAATGCTCATTCCCCATGCAGCCCTCTATATGCAATTCTCCACAAAATAATGAGGATTTCCAAATATTGCACATGTCTCTTGCACAGGAAAAGGTTGTCTGCGTTATTCTTTCACATTTTATCTGTTTTTGATTTTTGTCATACATGTACCATGCATATCTGTTTTAAGGTGGACATTTTGGGGTTCAATATTCCAAGAATTATCACCCACTTCTCTGATACCAGACATACAATTTAATATATAATTCAAGTTTTGTTACATGAGGTCAGGTCTTAATTATTGGGTGGTTATAAAGCAATTGTTATTTGAAGAGGTGTTCAACTTAAAACCCATTATGTGACGGCCATTAAACAATAATAATTATTGAAGATTGATTTTGCTATTAAATTCAGATCTAAGTGTCACTTACAAGGCTCTCCGCCAGTGCCTTCTTTATTCCTCGGACCAAAAGCCTGAAAGAATGGGTATGTTAATTCCGTCCTCCAGCGATCGCCGTCAGCCTTTCCATTACGCCAAGTGACACGTAGCGTGTACTTCAGGTCTGTAGGAGAAGCCGTTGTGGTGTCAGAGGTGAACACGATTCCCGCCCATAGTTTGTTGTTTGGCTGTTCTTCCCATTCAGTTAACATAGCCGCCTCGCTCGCAAATCCAGTAAATGTGACTGTGAACAGAAAATGGTTCAGTTAATGCCTATATATTTTAGCTTAATTTCGTCTAAAGCATGTGACCTCTTGAAATTCTCACCAACTTATTTTCTAGGTATAACCAGTACTTTGTGATATAACCCATTTATGCCTACCTGGCTACAGATTGTCCATGGCTTTCCATGGATTTCAGCATGGACATTGTCCACAGAGTATTGAAACACTTGTCCATGGACGGAAAATTATACTGCTGAAAATTATATCCATGGACAATGTCCATGATGCAAACCGATAGCAATTGTCCATGCTGTCCATGGTAATTGTCCATGCTGTCAAAAATTCACTATATACATATAGAGAAAAATGCCCCGCCCACTGGCCGCCATGTTTTTTCACCGATCTGGACCATTTTCGAACTCATCCGGCATATCAATAAAACCAATGTTTTGACCAACTTTCATGATGATTGGGCAAAAATTGTGACTTCTAGAGTGTTTACAAGGTTTTTCTATAACCAAATAAGGAAAACTGCCCTGCCTCCCCCCCCCCACCCCCCGGCAGCCATGTTATTGAACTTACCAGAACCATTTTTGAACTCGTCTCTCATATCAAGGAAACAAATGTTCGTACCAAGTTTCATGAAAATTGGGCCAAAAATGTGACTTCTAGAGTGTTCACATGTTTTCACTATATACATATAGAAAAAAATGCCCCGCCCACTGGCGGCCATGTTTTTTCACCGATCTGGACCATTTTCAAAGTCGACCGAGATATCAATAAAACCAATGTTTTGACCAACTTTCATGACGATTGGGCAAAAATTGTGACTTCTAGAGTGTTTACAAGGTTTCTTTATAGCCAAATAACTGCCCGCCGCCTGGTGGCCATGTTTTTCAACGGACCGGAACCACTTTTGAACTCAACCAACATATTATTAAGACAAACATTTTGACAAAGTTACATGAAGATTGGGCATAAAATGTGACTTGTACAGTGTTTACAAGTTTTTTTCCTTTTTTTGACCTAGTGACCTAGTTTTTGACCCAGCACGACCCAGTTTGGAACTCGACCGAGATTTCATTGGGACAAAGCTTCTGACCAAGTTTCATGAAGATCGGACAATTAATGTGGCCTCTAGAGTGTTTACGAACAAATGTGGACGGACGGACAGACGACGGACAAAGACCGGTCACAAAAGCTCACCTGAGCAATCAGGTGAGCTAAAAATCGAAGAAAATGCTAATTTTAGAAATTCAGCAGAAGACATTTTAGCAGACGACAAATTTCCCAGCATGCAAAGGGTTAAATTCAATAGAAAGTTAATTAAATCTAATAGACGCTTAATTATTCACCATGAACCAAGTGTTTTAAAGATTTGTTTTTAAATGCAGCTTTTATTTATATTTTGGGAATACAACTCTTTTTCATTGTATTTGTCAATTTGGGAAAACAGTTATTTTCTTTAAATCAATAACAAACAAGATTATTGTCTGACACAACAAAATACTTACAATTTGTAAGATTGTTGACATTCTTAACATCAGTGATTAATTTATCCGTAAATGTGTTCATCGGTGTGTAATACACAACACTTTTCGAATTGGTGATCAAGTTGTCTTCCAGGAAAAATGGACTGAACGTTGTATCTGTATCTACAAACTTTGACTTCGACAGAGCCCGAATGATAAGCAGCAGGAGCGCGAAAAAACAACGGCACAATAATCTCGAAGATCGTCACACAAATTTTACGCCTTTGTAATTTCCAGTTTTTCCACAGAAGCAAGATAAACTGGCTTCCGGCCGATGACATCTTCGATATCTTTCTTTAAAACAAGCTCACAATTAGTTTTACTTGATCATATTCATATTTATGGCCCTTTATTGTGTTAAGCAATACTTCTTTATAAAAGTTCCAAATAGTGTACTTTTGAAAAAAATGTATGTTTATTTTTTTTCAACTCTCTGAACACTATAATAAAATGTTATATATTTCAATTGTTTTAATTTGTATCTTCTTTTCCTCCTCTCAGTCCAATCTTCTATCTACTCGGAGTTTCCAGCCAGATCAGCAAATCTGAAATCAGAAATTGTAACATGATTTTGTTTGCATGACAAAAACAGCTTTTTCCAATAGTGATAAATGCCCCCCCCCCCTTTCCCCATGTTGTAATATGTAGCAAGTTGTAGTATGCATTTAAACAAGATCTGTCTGCATTGGAAGACATAATTATGCCCCTGAAAAACGCTTTTCCGAAACCTTAACACAGATTTCGAAAACCTAAACCCTAAGTCCTAGGTCAAAGGAGTAAAAAAATGTGTGCGTATGGAAAGGCTTTGTCCATATACACATGCATACCAAATATGAAGGTTACATCTGAAGCGACATAGAAGTTTTGAGCATTTTTCAAAACCTTAACACAAAAGTGTGACGGACAGATGGACAGACAGATGGACAGTGTGATCACTATTTTCCCTCCTTCGGGGGCATAAAAAGTTATCATCAAAGCTGAATAAGAGGGCCAACATGGATCACCTGTGCAATCACGCAATTATCATTCCTGTTAAGCGAAGCGTTTCAGGAGGAGAGATTGTTTCAATCAACTAACACACCAGAGATGGTGTAGACAAAAGCAAGCCCCAAAAGCTCACCATGCGCACATAAAAAGGGGCATAACTTGAACAAATTTAAATGCAGAATAATAATAATTGCGCATGCTCAGTATTTAAATTATTATCCCCACGCTTTTTGAAAAAAAGGTGGGGATATTGTGGTGATCTCCGCCGTCCGTCCGTCCGTCTGTCCGTCCGTCCTGGCCACTATCTCCTCCTACACTAAAAGCACTAGAACCTTGAAATTTACACACATGGTAGCTATGAGCATATGTGCGACGGTGCACTATTTGGAATTTTGATCTGACCCCTGGGTCAAAAGTTATAGGGGTTGGGGTGGGGCCGCGTCAGAAATTATCACTCATTTTTTTAGGTTATTTTACATTTACTTCTTTATTTCTACACCGATTCACTTCAAATTGATACTGGACCTCACCTATGACAATACGGTCAATCTCAACCATGCATGGCCCCATTCCCAACCCTGGGGCGCCCCGCCCACATAGGCCCACACCCACCAAAAATTTCCATTTACTATAATTTTTTCATTTCTACACGGATTCACTTCAAATTGATACTGAACTTTTGTTATGACATTAGGGTCAATCTCAACTATGCATGGCCCCAATCCCAACCCTGGGGCGCCCGCCCACATAGGCCACACCCACCAAAAAAATCCATTTACTATAAAAAAAATTTAGGTTATTTTACATTAACTTCTTCATTTCTACACTGATTCACTTCAAATTGATACTGAACCTCTCTTATGACAAAACGGTCAAACTCAACTTTGCATGGCCCCGTTGCCAACCCTGGGGCGCCACGCCCACATAGACCACACCCGCCCAAAATTGCCTTTTACTATAATTTCTTCATTAATACACTGATTCACTTCAAATTGATACTGAACCTCTCTTATGACAATACGGTCAATCTCAACTATGCATGGCCCCATTACCAACCCTGGGGCACCCCGCCCACATAGGCCACACCCTCCCAAAATTGCCTTTTACTATAACTTCTTTATTTTTACACCCATTCACTTCTAATTGATACTGAACTTCTCTTATGACAATACAGTCAATCTCAACTATGCATGGCCCCATGATCAACCCTGGGGCGCCCTTGGGTCAAACATGCGGCGTGGGGATACGCGTCGGCCTCTGCCGCGCCATTTCTAGTTCACTAATGCATCATTAATTACTTTAAACTTCGAGTTCTTTGTTAACTTGAAAGAGAACCGTTCATAAATATTTAGCATAGTAGAAACAAACCAACATGAAAACCATGAAACATTCCGTAAATAAAGCATGACAGCTGCGATACAATACTCATTATTTTTCACAATCATTAGAAAACATTTGCAACAACATAGAGTCAAGAATGTACGAGTACCACAAATGCAAGAATAATTATTTTGACCCTAAAAAATATCAGTGTCACATCTTGTTTCTGCACTTACCAAATCACTCTCCTTGAATATCATATACGGTATGAAAAACATGCAGTTACATATATAATGATAAGATGATTAAAAAATTCTTTCTTTATGTTGAAACCTCACAAAGACTTTAAAAAGTTATTTACATGTCAACCTTGTCAACATGTATAAGTTAAATAGTTTTCTAATCATATTCATCTGTTGCATAAAAAGCAATGTTTTATCTTGTTCTAAATTCTGACCTAATATTTCTGAGATTGTGAAAGTGAAAGTGAATGTTTCACCCTTTAAACCAACCAGAGTGAGTCATATCACATGATAGAGACATTGTGATAACATTATCTTAGGCAACATCTTCAAGTTGTGATTTTGAAACGTAAGGCTTTAATTAATTACTAATAGTGTTTTTTTAATGTACTGGTTCCACCCATACATCCAACATTTAAGTCCACAATATTTTGTATCCTCAAGTAGCCTTTAAATATAAATTTTACATAACTAAACAATTTTCTTCCTACCATAATTTTTATAATTTTTTAATGATCATTTCACTTTTGTTTTCTTTCTACATGTTCATAGTAATTCAATACTTGAAAGTCCAATAAATTACTTCCTCCTTAATCGATTTAAACCTGTCTGTGAATTCCTTTTAGCTACATATAGCATAAACTTACTCTTTTTTAAAGAAAGATTACCAAGTCACTTATAACTAAACAACTTTACTTCACCTAGCAAGCCTGCTAACAAAGTACATGAAACCAACTGTATTTAATACTTTAAATATTGTTAACTGTATTTAGCAATTGCTACCAGGTATTAAATTGTAAACAGCTTAATTCATGCTTGCATGACTATTCTTTTGCCAAAAACGTGGCAGAACACGCGACTTCAGTACAGCAAACAAAGCAGAACAGTGAGGTCATTTTGTACTTCATGATCATATTGTACTAACAAAATACTGCAGAAAACCAGTATTGATTTATTACTGGTGTGTTTGTTCCAGATAAGGACATAGGCTTTCGAAATGCTTTAAAACATATTGATGTGGGTACACTAGCACTGACTACCAAGCTATTAATAAATGAGACCAAGTTAAAGGGGCATTCTCTATGACTTAAACTACAGGGACAATATTATTACCCTTGTGACGATAATAAGTCTCAAGAAAGAATCTTAACTAAATAAATGGTGATTTGTCTTAGAAAAACACTGCAATAATGTAAGGCTCATTGTTCATGCAGTATTTCATAAAGTGTTTAAAGGTAAAGCTAACATTTAATTGTATTGTGTAACAGCAAATTGTACTCTTCCAGTTTAATTTGAAAAACAAACTTTTCAAAATGAAATGATTTTTTTTTTTTGGAAACATGACTCGTGCTCATTTCTAGGAAAGAATGATAACTATCATATGATTCTATTTTAAAGCGGGTATATACGATTTTTATATGTGCTGAATTGTAAAATATTGATACAAATATGTTATAATAACACACAATATGCAAGAAAAATGATACATTTAAGACGAATTTCATCAAATACAGCAAATACAAATTAGGGCCCTGAGCCGATTGTGACGAAGATAATTCGTAATTATTTTCCTACAATAACCGATGCATTCGTCTTTTTAGTAAGTGTTTGTGTGTCGTATGAATCGATATCGCTGCAGGAATTTCAAATGAACCGTTAAACTAAATTTAGATTCACATCGTACATGCATGATATACATGCTGGCGAATTCGGCTGTACAGCCTTTTTCGATTTCAGAATTACATATCTGGCTTATTTAGCATTTTTCGACACATGTTCTTCTTAACTTTTATTTTAGTTCATATTGAAATATATGTATAATAAGTTTTTACACATTTTATATTAATAAATAAATATTTGACAAGATCGTATATACCCGCTTTAAGAAACATGACAAATGCTCATTTCTTGGAAAGAATGATAATTATCATATGATTCTATTTTAAGAAACATGACAAATGCTCATTTTTTGGGACTCACTAATGCCCCACTGAACACTAGAAAGTCATGAACTGGCTTTGTAAAGAAAGAAAAAGGCAAACCTACCAATACAAAGGGATGATGGAACAGAATTGTTTCCTTTTACATTCCAGCAAAAACAACAGAATAAAGGCCATTTTTGTTTAAACGATTTATGCCTAGCGTCTAGAAAAAAGGCCTTGGCAAACAGCGTAGACCCAGATGAGATGCCGCATGATGTGGCGTCTCATCAGGGTCTACACTGTTTGCTTAAAGGAATTTCTGTAAGAAATATTCTAAATATAGAAATAAATATACTAGACATCCCTAATTTTGGAAATAAATTGATCCAATTTAGAAGGATGGGAGAGTCCACTCATCATAAATGGGTTAAGGTATGTGTGGGCACTCTCAATAATTATAATCTCCCTGTGTTTCATACTTGGTCCCCCATAGCCTATAGGGACTTGTTATTCAAGTCACTGCAGAGGTCTCTTACCTATTACTGACCAAAAGGTCAGGTTATCACCTAATTATTACTCACGGACCCTTAACTTCCAATATACTGGCCAGTAAACTGCAAATTGGTACTTCACCTGAATTGTTTACATGCCACGGTATTTGTGATTATTTCCTGGATCTGCAGTTTTTGGCCTCATAGAGACATGACAGATTTTCTATAAGAGTGGGTTGTAGTTCTGCCAAAATTGGTCACAGCAAAAATGTATCCCTTTACAATTAACTAAATAATTATTACTGACAGATTAAAGGACAATTTAAAGATTTGATTTTTTTTAAATGAAAATAGTTACGTTAAATGTAGTTTGCTTTGGTATTATTTTCATCATGTAGACTTACTAATTAATTAATACTTAATGGACTTTGTCATTAAAAAGGGACCATAAATGGTGGGTCAGGGCAGTTTCTTACATTATTAAATTCAGATACAGAATCCTGACACAAAATACATGTATCTTCTTGATATTAACATTTTGATTTATCCTTTCAAAGTTTCATCCATTCGCTTTAAAAAATCGGACCCTACATATATTTAGAGTATGACATATCTACGATTAAACTTGATCACATGTTTATTTATCTTTATTAAGTAAATTCAAACATATATATATATTTTTTGGTTTAAAAAGCGTGAATGTTACATTGTACATTTAGTTTTGAAACAAAATAAATTAAGCAGACATCGTGCAAAATTTGCTACAAATGTTATGTAAATATAAAAACTTTGGAAAATATTCACTTTTAAACAGTAATTTGGCTTTTATTAGTCTTTTAGAAAATTTATTTATTAGATGGTTTATAACAAACTAATTACATTAGTTAAATGTTTTCCTATCAACATGAAGACGCAGCAAATGATAGGAAAGATATGTACAAATACCAGTAGCTAGGATGCATTCTTACAAGTGGCATGTTACTAAGAAAATATTTTATCTGTAAAATCAATTATTTTTCCTTTTTTGTTGCAAGGATATTACAATTTACATGACATCATGACACATCTCTCTTGTGTTGACATTGTTTCCATTCAGTATAAACAGACAATAGAACACTTTAAATTGGCTGCAGAATATACTGGAAATGTACAGGAAAATGTGCTATGTTTAATATGTACATAATTGCATTTGTTAAGTCCAATCAATGATTTTGTATAATTTATCTTGTATATTTTTTCCAATAGGAATTCAATATTTCAAATTGATGGTTCTTTTAAGTCTACACTCATTTCTAAAAAAAGTTCATGTTACGAAACCGCAGTTCAAATTTTATGATATTCACTGGTTTGAGTCATCAGAAAGCCATTTATGGTATTTGCTCAAGCAAACATGCCTCAGGGATGATGGGAAAGATAGCGGGCGAAAAACTTAACAGTGATGTGTTTTCTGTTACCCACATTTACCCAGAAATGTGGACCTTTTTAATTCAATTTTTATATACTTCACAGTACTATTATTTTTGGGGTTTTGTTTTGGTCCAATTAGGGACAAAAATTCAGCCCCATTCCTAACCTAAAAGTTTTGTTTGCAGCCCTAATATCAGCCTAACATTTCAAATTAAAGCCCCCCTCCCCCTCTAAAAAAATACATTTTTTAATTAAATTTAAAGAATTCCCAAAATGTTTTTAAAAAAAACTGCTTCATATTTTCAGCAATTTCAATTAGTCTCTTAACCTTAAAAAAAAAATAATGTTCACATTAATTTATTCATTAGAGCAAGAACCAGTCATCTAGCTAGCTCATTCATTAAATAGAGCGCTGTGCTAGAGTTCACTTCTGACAGTTGCATGTTGAAGCCCCACACAGAGTGTACTCACCATCTCTTTAACCCATTTATGCCTAGTGGACTCTCCCATCCTTCTAAATTGGATCAATTTATTTCCAAAATTAGTGATGTCTAGTATATTTATTTCTATATTTGGAATATTTCTTACAGAAATTCCTTTGAGCAAACAGCGCAGTTCCAGATGGGTCTACGCTGTTTGCCAAGGCCTTTTTTCTAGACGCTAGGCATAAATGGGTTAAACACGGTTATTTTCATAATAATATTCTAAATTCCCCTGGATATTGTTATGCACAGGGGCAAAGACCAAAAGGTGGCCAATGGGTGTGCTTTTTTCTTAATTTGATGTCTCCTGAAATGTAATGTCTTTATTTCTCTAGAGCTAAAACAACCTGTTAGATAATAAATGAAAATTAAAATACATACGAGTGATCTTCAACTGAATATTAAGGGGTATCCTTTTTTTGAAATTCAGGCTCAGGGCTACCCCTGATCATACAGAATTCAGGCTAATGTGTGCAACTATAAGCTTAAAGGCCCAAGGGGAAAAACCTCTTATTATATAGAACTACATGAAAGCATACAATTATTGAATAACTTTTGCATCTCAAGTTACAACACTGCTTTCACATTAAGCAACATTATAAACTGATGGGTTACAATTGACAAGTTTAAAGATAGAGTTTTATTGCATGTAGTGTTGACAATACGTCAATGGCAATTGTATAAAACTAAAACAATTAAACATTTAACATAATACTTCAAAGTGTGGATATGTCTATGATTCTTTCAGACTTTTAGTAATAACAATTTTGTTAATTAAGGAGTATTTTACTTTTATGAAAATAAAACTAGCCCAATAAAAAAAATTACCTCTGCAAAATAATGATCGGTACAGCATTATACCAGAATAACAACATTTTATAATTTCAAAATCTGGAGAAAAAATCCATACCTGACATTACATTAGATGTTCATCCAGTGAAGCTTCCAATAATCTGTTGCCAATACTAACTCTACCTTAATATACTGTCACGTTTTTCCACACATTTTTCAAGCTATAAATTACAACAGATCATTATTGGTTTCCTGCTTATTTCTCAATGTCTACCCAGGGTAATTACAGGTGTGCATTATTGCTAATGAATGGGAACCAGCTAGGTCAAGTTAAAAGGTAGTACAACATCAGTCAGTTAAAAGCTGGTACACTATAAGACCACAAGTATGGTTAACACAACATGATTCTGTGCCCTTGCACCATTTGAGACTAGTTCAAACGTAAAAAAAATTGTTATGAATTAACTTTTATTTTTGATTGTATGCTGATATGGATCTTCATTAACAACCAATAGAAATGTTCTGCCCAAATGAATAAATTTTAGTTCTGCTTTGGCCACAATGCTACCATTCTAACTTAATGTTTAACCTTTGTTTTAAATTAAGGGGAGAAAAAATGCAAATTTTAAAATTGTATTCTTATTACTTTTTTAACGATATTTTTTGTTAAATTGACAAATGACTTCTAAAGAATATTTACAGCAGTACAGTACTGTCTTAATTTGTTCTTTTTTTTTCATCAATTATCTCATAAAATTCAAATTTTAAGCAATTTCAGAATTAAATATATAACCATCCTTACACTTTTTCATTACTTCCAAAACATATAATTTACTATTTAATTGCTTAATATATCAAAACTTGAATAGTTTTGTGTTCCAACATTGTAGAAGTTTATACATACCAAAATGTGAGCATGAAATTATCTTCAAATTACACATACTGAAAGAAACCTGAAGTTAATGTTTCATTCAGATTTAACATAAAATATTAACATTTTAAGATGAACTTGTCATTTTATTTAAAACCTTCCCAAGGCATCTTGAAAACAATATACCGGTACGTACCTGCTCCAAAATGGAACCAAATGCATTAAATATATTGTGTTGACTGTAGTGTTGCAATCCGATTATATAATGAATGATCATGTGACCATGAATAAAAATTTTAATATCTCATTACAGCCATTCAAAAGTTTATATTGTAAAAAAAATACCAGTCGTGACAATTTTCTTTGGGCTTAAACTCAAATATGCGTTCCTCATTTTACACCTTTTAGTAACAAAAGAAATTAGTAATTAGGGTAATTTCAGGAACGCAAATCAATTAAAGGACATTTAAGTACAGATGCCTGATGGACTGTTTTAAAGAAAATACTGTCAATGAGAGCTCTGGGGGCATTGAGTAAATGATTTCAACAAAACCAAGTACAATGGTACAGTTAAAGGCATACATTAACAAGAGCACCGCATAATGGGTGTCACGCTCGGCTACAGGTGCAGTTTTGAATAAAATTTAATGATAGCTTGTCAGAATTATTTTTTTTAAAGGTCACAGTGACCTTGACCTTTGACATAGTGACCCAAAAATGGGTGTGGCGAGTAGAACTCATCAAGGTGCATCTACATATGAAGTTTCAAAGTTGTAGCTGGAAGCAATTTGATTTAAGAGCCAATGTTCATTACCTTGACAAAATGTTAAGGTTTTATCAAGATGCAGACGGCGGACGACACGAGCTGGCTATGACAATACCTTGGGTTTTCTCCGAATCGCCGAGCTAAAAATGAGTTTATGTTCCACAGAGGAACTCATGGATTCACATTTCCCACATAATCTCTTATCAATTGTTCTCATCACCTTTCATTTTACAACCCTATTTCAAAAGTTGTTATTCGGAACTCTCCAGTCAGGGTTTTTCCGATATTTGAGCAGGCGCGGTAGGTACAAACAAAAGCTAACTAGCATATTTTAAAAGAGAGTGAATCAATAATTTCTCTTATCGCTGAATAGAATTTCTCTTATCGCTGAATAGTAAACACCACTTTTTCTTAGTTATAGTTGATAAAAATACCACGATTTAATCATTTTTCGTTAGATGAACTAATCTTGATCGTGTTTACTTTGTAAGAATACTATGTAACACGATATATAATGCTGCATGTACATGTAAACAGCTTCGGTCACGTAACTATGTCTTTGCATATACTGTGCGTAGGCCTGGGCGTACAGTTTTAACGGAAGTTTGTCAACGAAACTACCAAGATATTGACTCCATGGTATATATATATATATATATTATACTATTCAAATATATTTAAAATCATACAGACAAGTACCAAACAACAAAAACCTTACTATCCCCTGTCTATTCGTAGTACTAAAGCTAATATATCCTTCCATATCAGTTCGATATTAATATATTTATTGATATACTATCTATTGTGATGCTTTTCTTTAATCTAATCTGAAAAGTACTTAAAATTATTCGCTAAAGACTAGGACCTTAAAGGCACATCACTAACAAGCTTTACCATACATTACTTTTATTTGCTATATCTATAAAGCATGCCGAAAAAAAACGCAAGATAATGAATAATGTTTTTCAGAAGAAATACTGCATCTGTAAAGCCGTTTGTATAGGTTCCTTCATTTGTTACAGCTGATAAAGTCTGTTTTTCATGTCTTTTAAGGATGTTAGCTACTGGACCCATTCGTATAGGCGGCTGTACATCTGAACGGTGTACTTAGACTTTAATCATGAATTAAACGCCTGACATACATGTATATCAGTGTTATATTTGTTATGTGTTATTATTAATAATAATAGTAAAATAATAACAATTATAACAAAAGACTTGCATTTTTTAGATTTCCTAAAATAAAAACTACTGTCATTTAAATACTTATTATCCACTACTTAATAGGAAGCAAATCGGATATCACCGTTACTGGTCATTACCGTATTAATGACAATGTTTGTACCTCCCGCGCGCGCTCAGAAATCGGAAAAACCTACAGCGCGCGAGTTCCGAATTAAATCTATTAAAATATGCCAAAGTTTTAACTTATAATTGCGTGTGTTGAAAGAAATAATGTAACACAGATATTCATAATATATTTATTCTACATTAAATGTGTGCATAACAAAACATAATTTACTGAATCAGTTGTAAAACATTTGAATAAATATTTATTTTATGCTTTCTGGTGGTTTATAGAAAAATATCAGTGAATTAAAACTGATAATTTCACTGTTTCAAACAGTGAAAATTAACAGTGAAAATTATTGATAAATAATTCGGTGGAATATCGATTTTTATTCACTTGTGATCATAGAAAATATATTTTTTATGATCACTCGTGCATTAAAATCGATAATCCACGGAATTCAACAAATATCCTTTATATAATTGCACTTGCCTAGTTTTTATATAATGTAATTCAATATTTTAGTAAGATGTAAATAACTTAAGAAATCTTCAAAATAGGTTGACCTCATTGAGGACATGTGAAATTCACAAGAGACATAACTCTTGCTTCCATATTGCCCATACCGGTACATGTAGAGGTCCATATAGAATATTGCCCTTTATTATTGTTTCTTTCTAATTGATACATTTTGTATATTCAAGGTATGCAGTTTCAAGTGTACTTTTTTCAAACACTCATCATTGAATCCCTTATAATATATTTACCAATATTATTTTGTTAGATAAATCAACTGACTAAACCTGCTTGATCCTGAACAAAACAGGTAGTGAAAGAGTTGTACCATATATTTCATTATATACCTAGAGATGATCTGACTCAAATGAGTTTTATAATAATGTATGCTAAATTAATAGCTCTTTTCCATAATGGTGACGCAATTGATAGCAGTTTTAGGTAGTTTTTCACTTTGGTTGTCATTTTGAAATATTAAGTACAGTGAAATCTCACTATTTAGACCACCTGTGGGACTTTTGAAAAGTGGTCTTAATAGTGAGGTTTTCTTAATGCTGAGTTTTCATGAATTTTGATGGAAAGATAATACTTATATTAAATAGTCAAACTTTCATCTTTTTGCATGCAATATAACAATATTCTTTTATACCTGATGATAAAATATGACATTTCTGCAGTGAAATAACAGCAGTGAAAATAACAAATTGTTATTTTCACCGATGAAAAGAACACATTTTCGGAACTCCTTTTCTATTATTAGATTATCATAAATAATTATATATATATTTTCTATGATCACGAGTGAATTAAAATCGTCATATCACATAATCCTACACATTTTCTTTTGATTTTATGCTTAAATTCACCGTTTATTTACATTGTAAAAGAGTTTTAGCTGGAAATTCCGCTGGTATAATGACGTCATTATTTCATACCAATGACGTCATTTTGTGTTTTGAGGCATGCCACGGGAGAAACTCCGTGACAGGGTAACTTTTCAGCGAAAGGGAAACAGATGTTAATCATTTTCTTGAAAATGAGGCATAAAAGAAACAGACAATTTGTTCATGTCAGTGTAAGATCGTTTGTTATTTCACTTGTGATCATAGAAAAATAATATTTTCACTCGTGGCTGCGAGATATATTGATCGCTTATGTTTTAAAGAAGTGGTACATTATAGACGATTCTGAGTTCAGGTATATTTTCCACAATCTATTGAACATTTGTAAAGACATAAAACAAACAAATAAGATTATATTTCAAGTTTGATAGCAATAGCTTGGGTGGGATGGTTGGACAGTCTTTCAAAAATAAAATAATAAAAATAAATATTTGCCGTTTTTTTTAACCATGTTTAAAAAAGAGGGGGATTAATGTGGGGTGTGGTCATTTATTAGATGATCTTTCATAAATAAGGGGAAAAAAAAAATATTGGGAGGGGGGATTCGTGGGTGGGGTGTGGGGGATGGTTTGAGTGGAGTTTGGGTGGAGTCTATTGTGGTATGTCAGGTAGGTGTTGTTTTGTCAAAGTTTAAATCAAATCTGATGCTAAATAAAGAAGTTATGGCAATATAAGCATAATTTATTAATTTGACCTTGAGATTCAAGGTCATTCAAAGGTCAAGGTCAAATTCAACTTGCCAGGTACAGTACCCTCATGATAGTAAGAAAGTATTTGAAGTTTGAAAGCAATAGCCTTGATACTTCAGAAGTGAAGTTCATCTTAACACAGAATTTCACAAAATATTCAAAAGTTACTAAGTCAAAAAAGGGCCATAATTCCTTCAAAATGCCAACCAGAGTTATGCAACTTTTCCTGTATAGTCCCCTTATGATAGTTAGCGAGTGTTCCAATTCTGAAAGCAATAGCTATGATACTTTAGGAGTAAAGTGGAACAAAACACTAAACTTAACAAAACTTTCAATTTTCTTAATATAGAAGGTGCCATAATTCTGTCAAAATGCCTTTCAGAGTTACATAACTTTGCCTGCACAGTCCCCTTATTATAGTTAGTAAGTGTTGCAAGTATGAAAGCAATAGCGTTGATTCTTTACGAATAAAGTGCACCTAAACACAAAACTTAACCCAAATGTTCAATTTTCTTAGTATAAAAAGGAAAATAATTCTTACAAAATGCTTGATACAGTTTTCTGCTCTTGTTTATACATTGGGGTCATGTTGGTAAAGAAGTATGCACAATATGAAAGCAGTATGTGAAGGTACATAGAAAATATTTGAAGTGGTACGCAAACTTTAACATAGATTTATCAATAATATGCATATTCTAAGTGAACAAGAGGTGTGTTTGTCAGAAACACAATGCCCCCTACTGTGCCGCTTTGATTTATTAATTGTTTTTTTATCATTTGGCAGGTACAGATAATTATCTCCCTTTGAAGCTTATTACTTCCCTTGGATTTGTTTTTTGCCTTTGACCTTGAAGAATGACCTTGACCTTGACATTTCACCACTCAAAATGTGCAGCTCCATGAGATACACATGCATGCCAAATATCCAGTTGCTATCTGAAGGGACATAAAGTGTGACAGAAAGACGGACGGACAGACAGACGGATCACTATATGCCCTCCTTCCGGGGCATAAAAAAGGGCCATAATTCTTATAAAATGCTTGATACAGTTGTCTGCTTGTGTTAATAGATTGGGGTCATGTTGGGAAAGAATATTTGAAGTTGTACGCAAACTTTAACATTCCAACGCTCACTCGCATGCTAACGCCGACGCCGGGGTAGGTAGGATAGCTCCACTATATATATTTCATATATAATAGTCGAGCTAAAAAAGGGAAGTGGATAAGACCTCACAAGGTTCAAGATAAATGTTAAACAGATTCTTCCTTACAATTTAATGGTGTTGTAAGTTTTGAAAAAAAACATCAACATACACTGACATTGGAGTAAATCTGAATCATAATAATTATCATATTAATTATTTAGAACTATTGGCTATTTAATAATTTTTGCAAGCATTGTACTCTTACAAAAATAGTGATAATGGTCGTATGTAATCCCAAAAAATGGATGTGTTAGTGGATAAAGTATGGTAATTGTGCCTTGAGAGAAATATTCATGACACAGGTGTTTCACATAAATCTACTTTCGTTTTCGACTGAATTTTAGAAAATAGTTTTCACATATTGCATCAATCTAAATTTAGACTTAATTGATGATTGGTTTAATAAAAAGTAGTGCTCAATGCGCGCATATCGCGTTACACGACTGACATATGCCTCTGTCCCGAACGGATTTCAAATAGTAGCATGCCCCACATTTCACGTTATGCAGTCATCCGAATAGTCCACATGTGTGTTTACTTCCGGAAAATGGAGAACGTCTGTGTTCATGAAATTCTTAGACACATTTATCGTCAATAATTGCCAAACATTATGAGGTTGTGTAAGTAATATACCGATTACTGACTACAGGTGGCATGATTGATCGTTTTAAAAGTGTCAAGCTTTTTGTTCAAATGTCTCGACATTTTTTACGAATGTCCCGATTTGCAATTGGTCCTGAAAAATTCTGGCATGTATGATAATACAGAATATTTTTTTATGACATATTGTCGCAGTCGTTCTCAAACCTCGTACCTACAAAATGCCAACTTTTCAGGAGAGAAAAAAAAACGTCACATTTTTTTATAACAATGTTTTAGAAAGTGAAATTCTGTAAAAATACCAAACAAATGAAGCTGCAAAATACGGTATAAGCCGTAGACGCCTAAGTCATACTGATATTCAAAAAAGGTAGCTACAATATTTCGTCACCACAGTTTTTTTTTTTTATGAGGTACGACAATTCATCCTGATAGGAGACCTCGTAGCTGCAAATATAAACACTTTTTTGTCAAATTTGTCCAAACGAAATGACGTACCTATAGGTGAAATGACGTAGCAATAAACGCTACAACTTTTCGCCCGACATAAAAGCCAAAAAGAAAGCCACAACATTTCGTCATGTGGCTTTCTCAAGGGCTCTGATTGGTGTAGAGCTACGAGATAAAGCCCAAAACACGCGCCAAACTTCATATATCTGGTAAAAACGGAAAAAACATTGAAAATTTTTGAGCTACGAGGTTTGAGAACGACAGCGACAATATTTTTCAGATTCAACAGAATGGATTATTAAGGAAATTATGTTTAACAGACTTTGTGTTTATGGACTTAGAAAGTAGACAGGTTTGTGCAATAGTTTCTGGAAGCAATTATTGTTTTTTTAAATCAATTTTGGCATGTGGCTGGTGGCCCTATAGATTTACAAAAATTGAGAAATTGTAGGATTTTTGTGCAAACAGCAAATGATTTTAATTCAAAATACAAGTGTTTGTAATATTATATTTGCTTAGCTTCAACCCTTACTAGCATTGGAAAGATGAACTTAATGTTCAAATTATTAAACAAGGGACAAAATTGTCACAACACCAGGTTTTCAGTTTGAAAAAAAAAGTCTGATAAAGGGAGACAACTCAAACTGAACAGATAAATAATAATTAACCCCCTTTGTTTCAAAATCAATCTATTTTTAGTCGTGGCGACCTTGACCTTTGAGATATTGACATAATTCTTTTGTGCGACACACCGTGAAATGATGGTGAAAAAATGTGCTAAATGATGTTAAAATCTCACAATAAATGACATAGTTATATCCCGGACAAGCTCATTTATGGCCATCTTTGACCTTTGAACTCAAAGTGTGACCACGACCTTGGAGATATTGACGTAATTCTTTCGCGCAACACACCGTCTAATGATGGTGAACATATGTGCCAATTATTTTAAAATCTAACAATGAACGACAAAGTTATGGCCCGGACAAGTTTGTTCCGCCCGCCAGCCCGACCGCCCATCCACCCGCTCATCCATCCACCCGTCCGCCCGCCGACATTCGCCAATCTAATAACCAGTTTTTTCCTTTGGTGAACCTGGTTAAAACAAGGGACAAAATTGTCACAAAACCAGGTTTTCATTGTGAAAAAAAATCTGATACAGGGAGAAAACTCAAACTGAACTTTTGAAATGAACAAACAAAATTAACCCCCTTTGTAAGTTTTTTTTTTTTTTAATCTATTTTTAGTCGTGGCGACCTTGACATTGGAGATATAGTTATGGCCCGGACAAGCTTGTTCCGCCCGCCAGCCCGCCAGCCAGCCCGCCAGCCAGCCAGCCAGCCCGCCCGCATTCGCCAATCTAATAACCAGTTTTTTCCTTCGGAAAACTTGGTTTATAAAAAATGTTTTGCATACATTCAATTGAGAATTCTAGGTAGTCCTTCAGGAAAATTTTAACTGAGAGATTGGCAAAAAAATTCTGCTGAGGTTAAGCTATTTTAAAATCAGCTGGCTAAGGTTGCTAGTCTAGGACAAAAAGTTAGTGTCAGGTAGACAGGTACACAGGACACAGATATAACAACTCACTGCATATGCATGCTCTACAGGTAGTTGTTCTTGAATGCTTTGAGCTTTTGTGAGTACATATGCAGGGACTACCCTAGGTCTTAAAAATAGGGAGATGTGACTTCTCCTTTTTTCTGAAATATATGTTATCTGATTTGGCTTCACGACACACAGAACAATGCCAAAGTCCTTTGTCATCACACACATACCGGTACCAGTAAAATCTGGCCTGATTCAAGTTTTTTACAGATTTCTTTTTAGGAGTTAACTCAGTTTCTGAGTCTACATCTGAATCTACTGAATCAATCTTTCGTTTTTCACCACTATTAACACTTCCTGATTTGAGAAAACCAAATCCACTTAAAGTCTTTTGCAACATTTTCACAATTTAACATAAAATTAATCCATCAATCAAAATTTACAGAACAATAAAAAATGAACTGAAATTCCAGTTTATATAAGATGGATTTTACTCGTAATTATCTGTGGATTAACAAACTGACAAAACTCCCTGGACTTTATGTGGATCTACGTAATAAAAAGACCTTTGATCAATTTTGTTTTTCTTTAATTATGTTTGCCAACTTTCTTTTGCCGTCTGCCAAAAACCTGCAATTATGGGATGGTCAATCAATTATCACGTAATCATAAGACAACTTACGGCACCCGGGAAGAGGCACGAGTGTGTTGTTATAGCAACCAATATTAAGTGACTGCTTTGTCACGGTCAATAAGCGATCCGAGCGGGGGGTAAATTGTGTAACCGTTAGATAAACAATAAGCTTGCTTATCACCTGCGGGTGGTAGCACACCTCAGCAAAAATAGTCGGGTGGCTTGATTTTCGCTTTTCCTGTCTTGCATACTTAAAAAATCAGGTGACTTGATCTTCGCTTTTCTGGGCTCGTAAGGCGATATCACGGGAGTTAGTGCGAAATGATCGCTCTCGTCGCCGGTAGGGTAGTCCATGCATAAGTATAGCTAAATTTTCTCCCTGACAAAACCAAATTCAATTCAAAACAAGAGGGCCTGAAAGGCCCAAAGTCGCTCACCTGAGATAACAAGATATTATTGGGACAAATCGTCTGACCAACTTTCATGAAGATCAGAAAATAAATGTGGCCTCTAGTCTAGAGTGTTTACAAGGTTTTACTATAGCCATATAAGGAAAAATGCCCCACCCCCTGGCAGCCATGTTTTTCAACGAACCAGCATCATTTTTTAACTCTTCTAAGATATTATTGGGATGAATCTTTTGACCAAGTTTCATGAAGATCCGACAGTAAATGTGGCTGCTAGAGTGTTAACAAGATTTTACTATAGCCATATAAGGAAAAATGCCCCGCCCCTTGGAAGCCATGTTTTTCAAGCAAACATAATTATTTTCGAACTCATTCAAGATATCATTGCAACCAATCTTCTGACCAAATTTCATGAAGATTGGACAATAAATGTGGTCTCTAGAGTGTTAACAAGGTTTTACTAAAGCCATATATAGCCATATAAGGAAAAATGCCCCGCCCCTGGTGGCCATGTTTGTATAGCAACCAAAACCATTTTCGAACTCATCCAAGATATCATTGGGACAAATCTTCTGACCAAGTTTCATGATGATCGGAAAATAAATGTGACCTCTAGAATGTTAACAAGGTTTTACTATAGCCATATAAGGAAAAATGCCCGGCCCCCATGGTGGCCATGTTTTTCAACCAACCGGCATCATTTTTTAACTCGTCCAAGATATTATTGGGATGAATCTTCTGACCGAGTTTCATAAAGATCAGACTATAAATGTGGCCTCTAGAGTGTTTACAAGATTTTACTATAGCCATATATAGCCATATAAGGAAAAATGCCCAGCCCCTTATCAGCCATGTTTTCTAAGCAAAGGTTACCATTTTCGAACTCATCCAAGATATCATTGAGACAAATCTACCGACCAAGTTTTATGAAGATCGGAAAATAAATGTGGCCTCTAGAGAGTTAACAAGGTTTTACTATAGCCATATTTGGAAAAATGCCTTGCCCCCTGGCGGCCATGTTTTTTAACCAACTGGCATCATTTTCGAACTTGTCCAAGATATTATTGGGATGAATCTTCTGATCAAGTTTCATGAAGATTGGACAATAAATGTGGCCTCTAGTGTGTTAACAAGATTTTACTATACTATAGCCATATAAGGAAAAATGCCCCGCCCCTTGGCAGCCATGTTTTTCAAGCAAAGGTTACCATTTTTGAACTCATCCAAGATATCATGTGGACAAATCTTCTGAGCAAGTTTCATAAAGATCGGAAAATAAATGTGGCCTCTAGAGTGTTAACAAGGTTTTAATGCCCGGCCCCCTGGCGGCCATGTTTTTCAACCAACCGGCATCATTTTCGAATTCGTCCAAGATATAATTGGGATGAATCTTCTGACCAAGTTTCATGAAGATCAGACAATAAATTTGGCCTCTAGAGAGTTAACAAGATTTTACTATAGCCATATAAGGAAAAATGCCCCGCCCCATGGCAGCGATGTTTTTCAAGCAAACGTAACTATTTTCGAACTCATCCAAGATATCATTGAGACCAATCTTCTAACCAAATTTCATGAAGATTGGACAATAAATGTGGCCTCAAGAGAGTTAACAAGGCAAATGTTGACAAGGCACGACGGACGACGCACGACAGACAAAAAGCGATCACAAAAGCTCACCACGCGCACGTTGTGCTCAGGTGAGCTTAAAATGCCTATAAAATGAGTTCAACCAACCTAATACATCATAACAAACACAATTTGCAGTGTTTTAAACTTGTAATTATATCATTACTCTGCAAGCACACAATATCAAGTAAGCTGGTTTAATTTGCATATAAGGGATATATATTTACGATCCATTTGTGTTTATTTATGCCAGAAAATATTTTTAATGCTCATTTTACCTGTTAAAATCACAGGCAGCAGTATCATTAATTTGCCCCCCCCCCCCCCCTCAGCTCTCGTGATGACCTCACACTCACTGTAGGGTTGGCATAAAACCCGGGTTTTATAGTATTGACCAGCCTGGGCGGGTTATACTGGGAAAACCGGGGTTTTAGTTTTACTGGGCAATAGTGGGCAATACTGGGCAATACTAGGTAATAAAGGTATTGCAATATTGTAAAACTTATACGATAATAATGAGTTTGTACATATTAAAAGAACATTATCTATTAACAATTTTTAGCTATTAGTTACATTGTCAACTTCTAATTTATGTGAAAACACATTCATAATTCCTTCTCATTTTCATAAAAATGGAAATTCTTTTTCTTTGTCTGCTTGGATGCACAGGTGGAAGTAATGTACCCAGGATATGTTTTTTTTTCGGCTTTAGCTGTATACGCCAGCTTTTCACCTTAGCCTGACCTTTGTTAGCGTCCAATAAATAAAACTTCCCGCGGCCAAGTACAGATGAAAACACTTCATTGACTGCATTGGCTGATTTGAGAATATGACCAGAACATTGGAAACATGTCCGCGTCTTTGTAACACTGTTTTACTGCGTGTTCAGCATGAAACAATTTTATATCTAATAAAAAGGCTTAATAGATAGAACAGTTTTACACTCAATCTCGACATCAATACAGTTTGTGCGTCCACCTTTTATTTTCAGAAGATTTTCAGCGCTAGAACGTTTGCACTTAAAGGCTATGTTCTCATATTTAGTACTAACTTCCATATTCCTGTCAACATGTTAACATGTTAAAGTATAGAGAGCAGTGGAAGCGAAGACTCACTTTAATGCATTGCATATCAACTCGCGAGGTATATCGGGTCAATTTGCGGCCACTGAGTGTGAATGTCAGAGTTTACATACAGGTCATCGCTGCGTCTCTACCCTATGTGCTGATCGGAGTTCGCAGCCAGGAAAATAATCGTTACATAATAAAGACGCTATGGCGTGAACTAGGTGAACTGGAATTTTCTTAAGACCAGACAGATGTTAAATGAAGATATCCAGCGATATCATATGGTATGTCAATAATAGATTCTTAATGTGTTTTACAACAATACCATGATAAATATTATTTTTAATTAATTTAACAAGAATTATGCCATCATATTGACTAATGAATTAAGCATGAGCGCAATGATTCTCGATACTGTTAATAATCGAATCAAATAGCAACGCCAGACAAACCACTAAAATAGGTTTGTTCGAAGAACGCGCGTATAAATATTTAAAATATGTACGGATACTTCGCGTGTGGCCGGTTGACTCATATGTTTTAATTTCACTTCCATTCTTCTTTTGGTTTTCTGTTTTGTATCTATACGTTTATGACCAACAATATGTAATAATGTAAAATAAGCCGCGAAAACTCCGCGTATCATCCCGTACTGCGTTTGCTGCAGCTAAGAACTGCACAGAAAAAGACATTCGCTATCTTTGATCTCATTCATTGAAGTCTTTACCTTTAATTAACTGCAACCACAATCAACGCCGTATATCCTTTTTAAAGATATTTCTTGTTATTATTTATTTTTATTTTTTTTGGAGCCCAATATATTCAAATAAATATATAAAATCATGTTTAATGAGAACTTTTTTTAACAAAGAGCCATGAAAAAAAAAATCCCCACCCTCTGATATTGGAATCATAACAAGGTCATTAACTAGAATTTATCATAGACCTGTCTTTCCGGGCCGCAAAAATGTCAAAAATAGCTTTAGTCCAAAGCATCCCTTGATCCCAGGGCTTTCCTTTGACCCAAGCTCCCTGGTTTTGACGCTTGAAAATTACAGAATACCCTAGTTTGACTCATGAGAAAATTACGTCATGTGTCACATTTGACCCGGGGGAATGTACAGACTTGCGTCAAAGAGATCAAAAGGTGTTAAGAGTAATCGATAATTGGCTTGGGGCGGATAATCATTGAAGCACAAGTCCGCCCAGTAGGCGGAGTTTTGCCCATTGAGAAATCTAGTAATGACCAATTAAAACACTGCTGGTTCGATGACGCGTCTATCAATGTTCCATTATTTATCTGAGCGTTTGTTATCAGCTGTTTGCAGAAACGACATGTATTAAACCCACTAAAACAGAATGGACTCACCCGCGTCAGTTTTAATAATATCCAATATAAAATTATAACATCCATATCCACAATATTTTGAGAAATACTTCCACAATATGTCAGAATGTATTTCCAATGCTGAATACAGTGTACCCAACCCTGTTTTATTCCATGTTTGCTCTGTTCAAAGACGCGCGATAGTTATGATGGCATAATTATGTACTGTCTACAACGTAAATTTACACGCTTTGCATCAGAGTTGCTAAAACTAACCATAGAACTGGTATAACTGACCGTGTGGCAAAGTGACAAATTTGGATGCTACATGTGCTAATTGATTACAACATAGGTTTTATAATTGACCATTTGAGACGGCATAGAAAATCGGCGTGTTTGTCGCACGGCTTCGGTAAAGATGGCACATGAAATAATTAAATCTGGATTTGAGCCGTCCAGGGTCGATTTTGAGATAAATGTAAAACCGATTAGTCAGTTTAAGGAGGTATTTTGATGGTAAACGGCTGGCACTGACATGAGCAGTAACTGACGAAACAGCTTCGCTACTTTCCAAAAACCGTACCATTCTACGAACGTTGCTAATGTCCACCAACTATAAATTGTCTATTAGCAAAGTAAAGCACTGCAATATCATACTTAAAACAATATGTCAACCGAATTATATATTAATTGCGTATTTGCTAGGTTACTTATTACTGGCTTTCATTTTTTGCAGACTAACAATACACATATTTTATTTCATTCGCAAACAACGTATCTCTACCTGTTTTCGGACAGTCGTTTTCGGATACAGTATGGTTCATCGATTTTAATTTATTCCCAACGGTCTTTATAACATTTTTTATAGAATGACGAATACACATGCGGTGTTACGGATGGTCTGATTGATAAAATTTCGCATTGTACTCACAAGAAGTTGCACATAGAAAGAAAATAAAGAATAACAATAAGCAAGGGCTTGAGGGGCTCTGCCCTCTATTCCCTTTATCCTACGGTCTCTGAATCTCTGCTTAATTTTCCGTATTTCGAATTTGGGACAATTGACACCCCTGATATATATTATGTCACTACAAGTGCGAGTGTTTTTTTTCGTATTGATTTCACTATGCTCACAATGTTGGTCACAATGTATGTTTGCATTATCTCTTTTATTGACTGGAATATAAGGAATAAATGTTTAGATATTTGTAAATGTGTTGCTTTTTATATATTATATCTCAGTAATTTGCTTTAAGTACAAAAGATCATTGACTCTCCTGCTTTATTATTATGACTCATACAAATTTGATTTTGACTCTTGAAAATTTGGTCCCAAGAGTCATTGACTCTTGAGATTTGAGGTCTAGGAAAGCCCTGGATCCTCCTATGGGTAAGTGGTTGCATATGCATGCATTATTTATCACGCCTCGCTGTTTTAAAGGAATAGGACACGAGCTATCGATTAAGGGGCAAAAACTAAAAAATATTGTTTGAAAGTCTGCCGAAGATTTATTCGGGTTGACAAACAGACTGGAAATATTGCTTGGTTATCGACCGACTGTGAGTTAACGGCTGGACAGATTTTTTTTAAGTTACCTTGTTTTGAAAGGTTGTCCAATTGCCCATAGGAGGATCAAGGGATGCTTTGGATTAAAGCTGTTTTTGACATTTTTGCGGCCCGCGAAGACAGGTCTATGATAAATTCTAGTTAATGACCTTGTTATGATTCCAATATCAGAGGGTGGGGATTTTTTTTCAAGGCTCTTTCTCAATTTTTTTCTCATTAAACATGATTTTATATATTTATTTGAATATATTGGGCTCCTAAAAAAAAAATACTATCCAGGGTACGTTACTTCCACCTGTGCTTGGATGGGCATTACTTGGTTATCGAAGATATTACACAATTATACAACAGCACAACTTGCATAATGATAATAATGATTTAGTACATAACAGAAAATAACTATTAATTTTAGCAATTCTATTCTATTATTTACACTGTTAACTTCTACTTCATGTGGATGCATATTAATAATAACTTTTTTTCTGCAAAAAAAAAGTTCAATTTATTTTGTGTTTGTTTTGGATGGTTTGGTTGGGCTTTACTGGGTAATAAAGATATTTCACAATTATATAACTTATAAAATTATTAGTCTCTATAAAAACATATCCATTAATTCGTAATAATTAGAAACTATTTGTTACATTTTAACCAACTGCATCATGTGGACAGTTTGGAATCCAAATAATACTTTCTTTTTTTTACATAAAGGAAATTCAATTTAATGGTCTTTATGGACCAAATACTGGTGTAACTTGGCATCTGTGTTTAATCTGATTTACATTTCATTAACTCACTTACATTATTTTTCTAAAAATATGATATGATATGTAACAGAATGATATTTATGAAGGAAAAGGGAAATGGGTAGAGACATGAGGGATTATACATGTAATATATCTTTTTGTTATCATTCAAATAATTTAGTTGATCTCATGTTGCATTAAGACTCATGCCCCAATTTAGTGTTTTAAATTATTGACACAGTTTTGTGTCATCATTTATGACACTCACACAGTTTGTACAACTAACAATAACACTGGGCCACTAAGATAAACGAATGCCGGACAAAACCCCTCCCGGATAAAAACTCTCCCGTCAGTTTTATAGGGGCCAGACGAAAACCCTCCCATGAATAAACGGGGACGGACAAAAACCCTCCCATGACAAAAACGGGGGAGGACAAAAACCCTCCCATGAAAAAACGGGACCGGACAAAAACCCTCCTGTGAAATCCGAACCACGAATTCAACTATCAACAATTATTTATGAATTTTTAATCCGAATCGGTCATTTCCGAATGTCATTTCCGACATTTGTATTTTGTTGTCGGTTATCCGAGATATTTATTTTTTGTAATAGTGACTTCACTTCAGTAGGTAACATTACACTATATATTGACTAATTAAAATAATTCCGAATTAAAGTGTTGTTATTTTACACCCATTTGACGTCAATTATATATGTTTAAACTAAGATTTGTATTATTACTTAGTACTACGATATTCATTATTACTTAGTATGAATAACAAGTAGGGTGTTTATATAAAATATATAAAATATCAAATTGTGCGCCGGCCAGTGCATTAAGAACATCAAAACCGGCCAGTGCATTAAGAACATCAAAGTCGTGTTTCTTTTTTAGTCATCATCGCAAAAATAACAGAGGCGGACATAGGCTTCCCAAGACATTCTTTGCTTCGTTTTATAACAAGTAGTATGAAGTCTAGACAGTATAATGTTACATACATTGACAAATAAGCATAATCAATTGATAAACAAAAACCAACATTGTAGACACTTGTGTGCCTTTACACAAACAAATTGCTTTTGATATCTTGCCGATTCACAGTATGATATTTTGAACAAATGTTGTCAGCATTGAGTGATTTTTTCGGATTAATGAAAGCAACATTGTGTGAAGCAAATACATTTGTCGGCGTTTAATTGCTTTTAATTGATTCTGTGATTAAACTACTTAAAAACTAAAAGTAGTTGCAGATTCACAGTTTGCTATTTTGAGTAAATTTTGCGGATTAATGAATGCAACAATGTGTGAAGCAATTACATTTGTCGGTGTTTAATTGCTTTCACGGGAGGGTTTTTGTCCGCAGTTGCAGATTCACAGTTTGCTATTTTGATACATATTATTGTATGCCATTAACTAGTTAATTGTAATGATTAGCTGCTTAGTGGGCCTTAATAACCGAATCATTGACATATTTGACAATACAGTATGCTTTATATATTGTCTGCAAAAATGCAATTGAAAACGTTACAGTCAAAGCTAAATTAAATAAGTAATTAAGACAAATTATTTACATGCTAACGAATTGTTAGTTGTTAACAGAATTTTACTTTCATTTTCGCAAAGTTTTCAGAAACTTCCCGGAAAGCACGTTTTTTGCATGAATGAGTGTATGACGCGATTAAAATTTGCACTGTATCGTATTGCATTCAATCTAAATTTAAATTCACTTGTCTATAAATGGCCTCATTTTATGTTTTAATTGATATTGTTATTATATTGGATTATCGGACATATATGCACATTAGAAAGCGGTATGTTTACAGTTAATGGATACTCATTTTCTTTCAATTTCACACCCCTGAAAACACAATACACAATACACACAATGGGTAATTTTATCGGATTAATGAATGAAACACTAAGTGTTTCTTTTACGGGAGGGTTTTTGTCCGGTCCCGTTTTTTCATGGGAGGGTTTTTGTCCTCCCCCGTTTTTTTCATGGGAGGGTTTTTGTTCGCCCATGTTTATTCATGGGAGGGTTTTTTTGTCCGCCCCCTATGAAAATGACGGGAGGGTTTTTATCCGGGAGGGGTTTTGTCCGTATTCCAAGATAAACATTGGACCTATTTGGGCCACATAAGGGCCCTATAAGGGCCAGACAAAGGCCCTTTAACTGTTTATTAGGGGCCATAAAAGATACACAGACTAGTGCCAATTAGGGCCCTCCCATAAACTGTGAAAACATGCTTTGATTGCTACAGTACGTGACAGATTCCTGTTAATTGTGTTTCAATATAAAAAAGTATTTCTTCAATGATCCCTCATTATCAATTCTGACTTCAAAGTTTAATGACTGTTATTGTAATTCTTTTGTTATCTGCACAAACATGAAACCAAGAGATCCTAGTTGGGGATTTTATGATAAAATCACAGAAGGAAAAAAGGCTTAAACCAAGTGTAAAGCATGTTCATGTGAAGTGAGTGACAAAGTTGAAAGACTAAAAACTCATCTTCAAAAATGTTCTAAGGCTAGCAGAGAAGTAAGGATGATAAAAAACAATTACGACTGAATGTTTAATGAAGAAAAAATAGTATTGCCCAGTATTGCCCACTTTCAGAGTATTGCCTGGGGCGGGAAAAACCGGTTTTTCCCAATGGGTTTTCTCAGGGGCGTGTTTTTCGTGCCAACCCTTACACACATGCGCTTCGAGTGTTTTTTTTTAGCCTCTTAACCTATAAGTTTGTGCACCTTAATCTTAAAAGGCATATCTTTCATGAAAAATCATTAGACAATAAATAAACTTGCTATATACTTGATGATTTATCTTTTGTTTAACAAATCACGATTGAAATATGTTGGTTGACCGATAATAATAATGGAGTTACGCACCTTTAAACATTCATGAACATCGTAGTCTGCGTCACACAGAATTACCCTATAAGATTGTGCACCGATTTTGATGACGTCACAGCGAGGCCCTTGGATGTGATTATGTTTTTGTGAATATGTGTATAAAATAAGTGTTATTTTAGATGAATTTTGTGAATAATCTGTAATGTATTGAAAAGAATGGTTTA